>NC_057799.1:607772035-607804911 GCF_018294505.1 Triticum aestivum
AACAGTGAGTGTTGCTGGGGGGTTTGGATGAACAGTTCCCGGTAGGGGTGGATGAACAGGACCCTGATCGTTCCAGCCGGTTGGGGCTGGATGAACAGGACCCCGTGGAGGGCAGGATGAACAGGACCACCCCGTGGAGGGCAGGATGAACAGTAGACGGTGGAGGGCTGGATGAACAGTAGCCCATGGAGGGGTGGTTGAACAGGAGCCCGTGGAGAGGGCTGGTTGAACAGTAGCCGGTGGAGTAGCGCGCGGTGGAGGCTGGATGAATAGGAGCCCGTGGATGAACAGTCGCAGGTGGAGGCTGGAGGAGGTCGACGGTGGATGAACAGTATCCCATGGAGGCTGGAGGGGGTCGACGGTGGAGATGAACAGTATCCCGTGGAGTCCCATTTTGCGGTACGCCACGCCCCTCACGGTGAACAGGACCCCCGTTTCGATCGTAGCGCTCCAACACAAGTCCGTTTCCTCCGTTTTGCGGTACGCCACACCCCTCCCGATCAACAAGACCCCCGTTTCGACCATAGGAGGTCCGTTTCCTCCGTTTTGCGGTACGCCAGACCCCTCCCGATGAACAGGATCCCGTTTCGAACGTGGCCGGTCGAACACAAGGCCGTTTCCTCCGTTCTGCGGTACGCCAGGCCTCGTTTCCATCGACTGTTCTGTCCAAGCCCTCCCGATGAACACGACGACGCATTCCGTTTCGACCCAGCTGGTTGGCTCCCCATGAACACGACAACGACGCTGTTTCTCCGTTCCAACCCAGCCATGTACATGAGCCCTGGCCGTACGTATGTGCGAGTAGGCGATCGAGACCCTGCCCGTATGTACGTACGTGGCCGTATTTTCTTTCTTGCACACTGGCCGCTGTATGTACGTGTACATGCTACGTGCGCGCCTCTACTACGAGACGTGCACGCCTCTACATCGACCAGTTTGTACGTACACGTTCGCGACCAGAATGACAACGCTACGTACGCTTCGACCAGGTGGGTCCCGACGTCACGCACTTCCTTGCTTGCGAAGATGTAGCTGGTGGGTCCCAACAGTCAGGGGGCGAATCGTTTTTTTTTTTGCCAAGACGCACTTCCTTGCGTGCGAAGATGTAGCTGGTGGGTCCCAGCAGTCAGGGGGAAATGTTTTTTTCGCAAAATACGGTGGCCCGTCCGGTGGGTCCCCGCTGTCAGGTGGAGGATAATTATTTTGCGCGTAATAAGGAGGCACTTCTTTGCTGCGGCCGTGGACCCAGCTGTCACCCTCTCCACGTACAGTCCACGTCCGATGGAAGCCGTTCCTTGACCACATTGACCATGTCGTGCCGAGAGCACCAGGGCGGTGGACGACGGCGAGGCCTAGGAAGGGGACGACGCGGAGCCGGGGAAGACGTGGAAGTGGAAGCCCGCGCGTAGAGGAGTACGAGGGTTCACTAGTTTGCTGCGGTGTGAGGCTGCCGTCGCCGCAGAATAACAGGGGGTGTGGGTGAGTAGAGGGATGGTCTGGCCAGCGGTGCGAATAGTAGGGGGCGGTGAGGCCTCCGCAGCAGCACAGCAGGCCACAGGAGGTAGGAGCATGCGGCACAACCGACGCTTCTTTGGGCGGCTGGAGCAACAAGACCAGAGGTTGACGAAGCACTATGGCCATTGGATGGACATCGTACGGATACTGGAGCTAGAATCGTTCATATTGACTAAGTTGACAAAGCACTCCGTCCCCGTCAACTTAGTAGGCCCACAAGTCAGCCTCCCACCAAGGTGGGTCCCAACTAGTAGGCGGAGTATTTATCTTTTTGTGCGTAATAAGGAGGCACCTCCGATGGGTCCAAGCTCACAGTGGGGGAAACGTTTTTTTTCGTGAAATACGTTGGCCCATCCGGTGGGTCCCAGCAGTCAAGGGGGAACATTTATTTCGCCAAATACGGTGGCCCGTTCGGTGAGTCCCTGCTGTCAGGTGGAGGAATAATTATTTTCCACGTAATAAGGAGGCACTTCCTTGCGGCTGTCGTGGACCCAGCTGTCAGCCTCTCCACGTATAGTACTCTTACGATGGAAGTCATTCCTTGACCACGTTGACCACGCCACGCCAAGAGCACCAGGGAGGGGAGTACGACTGTACGAGGGTTTACTGGTACATCTGCCATCGCCGGAGAATAACAGCAGGTGTGGGTGAGTAGAGGGATGGCTAGGCCAACGATGGGAGTACGATGGGGCGGTGAGGCCTGCGCGGCAGCACAGCCGGCCGCGGGGAGGAGGGAGCAGGCAGTCCCGCCGGCGCTTGTTTGAGCGGCTGGAGCAGGAAGAGCAGAGATTGAAGAAGCACGACGGCCATTGGATGGACATCCAACAGTCACTGCTTGTGCGTCAAGCTTTTTTTGAGGAAAGCCTCAAATCTGTGGAAAATAGCATACAACCCATCTGCCATTATTTCTAATAATTTATAGCCCATTTGCTAATTCTTAAGGTTTTTGTTGGAGCCCATATTCTTTTTGTTAGCATTACAGCCCATATTGTGGCCACGGTTAAAAAATTATATGAAATTTTCCATATTTCGGTGCGGTCCGAATTGTTTTTAATCCCGAAATTTCGAGTCACATTCAAACTGATTTTAAAAATAAATGTATATCAATATAAAATCCAGCAAATTGTCCACGCATAAAAATTAATGCAATTTAAAATCTCGAAATGAAAAAAAGAAATTTGAAACTAATTGCTGGTTTGATGTGTTTTAAAAATGTACAACCCATTTCTCATTACTGATATGCCATTTTCTCGGCCAGCCGAATATAGCTCTCCTCGTCTTGAAAGATTTGCAGCCCAATAGGTCTGACAAAGCGACTTACATGGCAAATCACAAAAAGACTGGGTTGTGGCCGTGGACCCAGCTGTCAGCCTCTCCACGTACAGTACTCTTCCGATAGAAGTCAGTCGTTGACCACATTGACCATGCCGTGCCGAGAGCACCAAGGCGGTGGACGACTGCGAGGCCTATGAAATGGACAACGCGGAGCCGGGGAAGATGCGGCAGTGGATGCCCAGTAGGAGAGGAGTACGAGGGTTCACTGGTTCGGGTGCAGTGTGAGGCTGCCGTCGCCGCAGAATAACAGGGGGTGTGGGTGAGTAGAGGGATGGCCTGGCGAGCTGTGGGAGTAGTAGGGGGCGGCGAGGCCTACGCGGCATCACAGCCGGCCATGGGAGGCAGGAGCACGCGACACGACCGGCGCTGGTTTGGGCAGCTAGAGCAAGAAGACCAGAGGTTGAAGAAGCACCAGTGCCGTTGGATGAACATCGTACGATAACTGGAGCTAGAATCGTTCATATTGACTAAGTTGACAAAGTCCTCCATCCCCGTTAACTTGGTAGGCCCACAAGTCAGCCTCCCACGATGCTGGGTTCCAGCTGGCAGGGCGAGTATTCATTTTTTTGTGTAATAAGGATGCACTTCCTTGCGTGCGAAGATAGCTGGTGGGTCCGACCTGTCAGCGGGGGGCACATTTTTTTCACGAAATACAGAGACCCTTCCGGTGGTTCCCAGATGTCAGGTGGAGGAATCAAAGACTTGAGAAGGCTTACAGAACAAGCTAGTGTACCAGTAAATAGACGTTGCTGAGTTTTAGAAAAAAGAGAGACATGCTCCTGTAGCTGGTTCGAATCCAAACCTAGACTATGACTATATATGGTGCCATGCTACTCTGCAAGTAATGAAACTGACGTATCCAACGTTCGCTTCTCCTCTTCTCTACTTACTCTGCCTAGCATCAGAAGCTCTGGCCGCATCAACCATGTCCGCTGGCTGCTCGTCCACCTGCTCTTCAGCAGGCAACAACCAAATATGCGCCAAGTTGCCACCCGTACCATCGCCTATGGGTCTCATCACACCCCCGTCGGCACGCGCGCCGCAGCCGGTTGCTCATCGCAACCCGCTGCCGTTGGTGTGGTGCCACTGCTGCAAATCACGCAGAGTCATCCTTCGTGTCTCTACCACAATCCTCAACCCTAGCTGATTCTTCTAGAAATGTCCGAATCATGGGGTAATAATATGTTTAAGTGTTGTTCTGCTGCTTTCAGTTGCTGATTTTTTTAATAGTTTGGTTGATGATCTTCCAATTTGATTCATGCAGAAGAGGGAAGATTCGTGTGATTTGTATTTCTGGGAAGTTGCTGATGTGGGGGAGTGCAACTACGTTGATTATTTGGTTAGCCGAGGAATCCCAATACCAGCAGGTTGGGGTGTTGGACAAGTAACTGAAGGAACGACAGAAGAGGAAGATGCAGAGCAGAAGGTTAAAGATGCAGTTCCTCTGATCATGGCCAAGCAACAGCTGCTAAACGGCATTGACAGCAATGAGGAGATGAAACATCTTGTGAAGATAATGGGCAAAATCGATGTGCTCTGTAGGATGATTGTCTCTTTATTTGCAGTGTATGTAGCACTCGTGATGTATTCAGTGGCTATGACATGAGCACTTTGCTGAAATTAGTAATGAATGAAACCTCTGTAGCAGGCTGGGCGTAGTGTTGTGAACATCTAATGATTTCTATTAACGGAAACCAGGGGGTATCCCCTTTTGCTCATAAATAAATAAATAGCAGAGGCCCTTTTGGTAATAAATAAATAAATTAGCAGAGGACCTGTCGGGTCAGCTTTGTTCTCATTCGAAGACGTCGAGCAAATTGAAGTCCAACAACAAACTATGTCATCAAATTCAAGTTTCACTGCCAAATATGAGTACAACTAAACAACAATGTCGTCATGCTTTAGTCGTCATACAATCACCAAACACAAATCAGCATACATAACAAGTGATGTTCTCACAGGAAAATACTAAACAACATGTTCATCAGGTTTCAGTTGTCATAGGAAACACAATTTCACATAGTAGATAAAAAACCATCTTCTGACAGGCAAATACGACAAAAGCAATGTAATCATCATCCGCGGCAGCAGCGTCAACATCATCGCCATGTGTATCAGTCTAAAGCGTACTTCCCCATGGTGTCATCTTCTTCTTCATCCTCAACGTCCTTGAACATTGGCTTCTTCTTGATCAACTCTTGTATGTCCACAACACGACAACCAATCTTTTCGCCGGCGTCATTGATGTGATGGTTCTCAAAGATATTAGGAACATCTGGTTATCTTGTACATCAGGACCAGTGTAAGCATCATCTTGTTGTGCAACTTCATTAAACGAATTCCTCTGCTCAAACCTTTGCACCACTCTCCAGTCATCGCTACGTGCAAATGTGTCTTCCAAGAAAAATATCTGTGTTGCTTGATTTGCCAAAATAAAAGGCTCGTTGGTCTGATACGCCGCCTTGACATTGATGGATTTGAAAATTAGCTCTGGGTTTTGCAATCCTGGAAAACAGGTTATACCAACGACAGCACAACAGAACCACACACCGATGATCCTCGAAACTAGAGATATACTGCAACTGAACAATGTCTGTTATGTTAGCATACATTTCAGTTGTCTCTTTGTCATACGTATCCGTGCTCATGATGGCACTATTTTGTGTCTTCCTTCCTTCGTCTCGTGCAAGGGTGTTGTAGCGCACATCTCTAACAACGCAAGATTCATAATGCCTTACCCGAGTATCAGGACCCATTACTAGTGCGTAAAGGGCATCATCAACTGCCTGCCCATCCTCCCGCATCTTCTTAACCTATGGTTAGAAAATAGACAAGTTGATCATCTTATGTACTCAATATATTAAAAAAATTGACAGTGCAATTCAAAAGCTTACATGGCTCTTGAACCATTTCGCAAATCCTGCCATAACCAGTTTGTCAATGTTTCTTGGATTTTGCGGCAATAACTCCTTTTTCTAGATGCTGCACAACATAGTGATCCCGTCAAACGTCTAAATATATAAGAATGTGCTGCAAGTATAGTAGATTAAGATGTATAAGCTGCAGTACTTAGCACTTACTTGATATAAGGTAGTATCTCAGGACAGTTATTCAACACATACCGAACCATTTTGTCCAAATCTTTAGGTTTGTCCTCTTGTCGACTCTTCCCTGTAACTCGAACAGAATAATCGAAAACATTGAGCCCGGGATAGTCTTCATCCACGTCTTTGCTAAGCTGATCAGCTGTTTCAATGTATTTTGAGCAGAATGTCAATGCTTCTGTAGCAATGTAGGCCTCTGCAATGGAACCCTCGGGTCTAGCTCTGTTCCTAACATAGCCCTTGAAAGTGCCTAGCCGCCTTACAATAGGGTACATCCAGCCATACTGTACGGGACCTCTAAGTAGTGCCTCATCAGGTAGATGAACAGCCAAATGCACCATCACATCAAAGAAAGCTCGAGGATATATCTTCTCAAGGTCGCATAGGATAGTTGGTATCTTGTCTCTAAGACGCTCCAAAGCATCTATCTTGATATTTCTACTCCAGAGTTCCCTGAAGAATTGTCCCAACTCTGCAATTGCTCTATATAAGTCAGGGTGGCCCAATCCTCTAAGGATAACAGGTAAAACCCTTTGAAGCAGGACGTGGCAGTCATGAGTTTTCAACCCTTGTACCTTGTCTCCATTTGCACTGACTCTCGTTTCAGGGTTGGAAGCAAATCCATGTGCAAATCTCACACGTGACAGGACCTTGCAGAATTCTTTTCTTTTTACCTTGTCCAAGACGTCCACAGCTGGTGCCATATCCCGTGGTTTACCTTCATCTTGCACCTGCAAATCCTTTCTGATACCCAGGTGTGTCAAATCAATCCTAGATTTTAAGGTACCTTTCGTCTTGCCTTCAATATTGAGAAGTGTGCCGATAATGCTGTCACATATATTTTTCTCGATGTGCATCACATCAAGATTATGCCGCAGATCCAAATCTTTCCAATACTCCAAGTCCCACAAAGTGGACCTGCGGGTAAACAATAATCTCTCTTCTGCCCTGCCATGCTTCCTTTTCCCGCTACCATTATTAGGATGGTTTCCTGGTGTAATATGCCTGACCTTCTCTAATTCCACTTGCAACTCATCGGCGGTGAGCCTCGTTGGCGCATCACGATTTTCATGTTTTGCATTGAACACATGTCTTCAGTATTTTCTAGGATGCGGCTTGTCCTTGGCAAGGAAACGGCGGTGTCCAATGTAACAGATCTTGCTAAGTATTGCGTATGACAGCGGATTCCTGCCACAGCGAACACATGCATTGTAACCATGTGTCGTTCGCCCTGACATAGTGCCCAAAGCCGGATAATCATGGATGCACCAAATTATAACAGCACGCAGAAAGAAATCAGCTGGTGGGCTGCTATATAGGTCTCGAGTGAGAACACCCCTCCATAGCTATTGAAGTTCCTCCACAAGAGGCTCCATGAACAAATCAAAATCCTTTCCAGGAATTTTTGGACCTGGGATGAGCAAGGCCATCATGTAGTTTGATTCTTTGGTGCAGACATTTGGAGGCATGTTGTAAGGGATAACAAGCACTGGCCACATGCTATATGTGGCGCTCTGGTGGCCAAATGGGTTAAATCCATCTGAAGCTAAGCCAATTCTAATGTTTCTCGGGTCAGCAGCAAACGTTTCGTGCTTCTGATTGAAGCTTTTCCACTCACTACCATGAGATGGATGGCTCATTACATTCTGATCTCTGAAATCCTGGTTCCTAGAATGCCACAGTACATCCTCTCTTGTTTCAGCATCATGAAACAACCTCTGCAATCTTGGTGTAATTGGAAAATGTCTCAGAACATTATGAGGAATCCTCTTCACAGCATCGCCATATTTCCATCTTGATGATTTGCATTTCGGGCATTTACTTAAGTTGGCATAATCCTTCCGGAACAGAACACAATTATTCTTACAAACATGGATCATATCATATCCAATTCCAACTGCACGAAGGAAATTCTTCATTTTATTGTAGATGTGTGGCAGCTCAGACGCATCTGGGAAAGCTTTGCGGAAAGCAGCCAACAACGCATCGAATGATTTGTTGGTCATCCGCTCAAATGTCTTAACCTGAAGAAAGGTGACCATAGCTGAGAATACTGACAGCTTATTTCCTGGGGTGACAGCCACGTTGCATTGTTCCAACATGCAGGCCCACCATTTTTCTTCTACAGGTGAAAGTTCACGGAATGCACGAGCATTTCGTAGCATTGTTTCAATGTTGGTCAAACTCACTGGCTCCGCCACCTCCTCCTCTTCCACCTGAGCATCAGGCAGATCAAGATGGTGATCTGCTGCTTCCACGTAGTCAATAACATTGACGTTCACAGCTTCACCATGATGAACCCACCTAGTATATGTGACCGACATCCCATACAAGTGTAGATGATTTTGCACAGTTGACTGGGGTCTTGTAAGTGAATTCATACAACTGCTACACGGGCAGAGCACATCTGATTTCGGACCACCGTACTCAGCTCTGATAAAGTTCATGTAGTTTTCAACCCCCTCGACATATGCAGCAGAGAATCTTCGAGCAGAAGTTATCCAAGTCCTGTCCATCTGTTAGACATACAAATTAGTTCTTCTACTAGATATTACAGGAAAAACATATATGATTTTTTATGAAGTCCAGAAGAAAATACCTAGGTCGATGTCTAAAGCTATGGCAAGATATTTGGACGAGCAGATCTAAGTAACGAAATATATGTAAAGCTAATTCAGCAAACAGATTTGAGTGCTAAATTATGGCAGGCTATTTCAGCAGTCAATGAGGCCGAGCGCACCGCCATCGAACTATCGAAGGCCATCGCAGCAACAAAGATCGAGTATAAAACGGTGTAGAGCTATTTCACCTAACAGATTGGCTACTAGACCATGACAATCTACGTCACAATAAATATATGGCAGGATATTTCAGCAACTAATCGGCCTTGGCATGCCATCTCAGCTAAGAAGATTGAGTGCAGAACAGGGCAAGGAAGCTTCTTAAGCAGAGCATATTGACTGTAAACTACTTCAGCAAACAGTGAGATTAACAGCGTCTATCAGCTAACATTCAGCGCTACACCGACATGCACGGGGCCTCAGTCTAGAATGCGCGTACCGTGGGAGAAGCTGACCGCCGTGCGTCTCCACACCAACGTCGCCAGCGGTGGCGGCGTTTACCGCCGTGCGCCTCCACAAGAACATCACCAGCGATGGCGGTGCGGCTAGAGGACGGCAGTCTACGAGAGCGTACTGTGAGCGAGAGGATCGCCGTGCGTCCCCTCGATGAACCGCGACGCTGACGTATCGGCGTGGCGGGGAGGGCGGCTTTGGCGGAGCGAATGGAGTGGAGGGGGACGGGGGGGAGCGGGGTTTGGGGAATATTATTGGCTAGTTGGCCAAAGGGCGGTTGAATCTAGGATTTGGGGGGAATTTTTGGGTGGGGGGGGGAGGATTTTCGCGCGGTGGGCAGGGGGAGTTTGGCGCATGGTCGGTTTCTCCAAGTGCAGTCCCACGTTTCAGTGAAGAGGCAAGCCGAAGCGCGTTCCGTTTGCATGAGCCGTGTGCAGGGCCGAACGTGTGTGGGGTGCAATGCGACCGCGACAGGCGTGTTGTGAGTGTACCGCCTTTTTTCCTTTTAAACTAGGTGCTTCGCCCCCTCAAAAAAAAACTTGTTGCTTCACGCGATCCAACGATACTACTACTAGTAATCCAATAATCCTGACTAAAACGACGCAGCCGGGTCTTTTCCCGCGCGATATGCTGGGAGGTTGGCTTAGTTGGGTTTTTTAGGACGAGTAATGCTACACCTACGTAGTCCCAGTTATGTAATTAACATAATTTGAAACATGTGAGCTGTTGATTGTTGATTGGGGGGAGGGAGGGGCCCACCACCATGAAAATCAGGGGAGGAGAGAGAGAGGCAATTTACGTTAACCCATTTGTAGGTTCTCGTAGATGTAGAAAAATGTGAAATGCTTGAATGTGCATTTGCAGATAAGGCCTTCCCTCGTTCATCCTTTTCTTCCACAAGATCTTGATCTTCTGTGCAACGCACGGGCATCTTGCTAGTACTCCTACAATATACTATATTATTGTGAAAGTTTATATACACTGGCCGAGATTAATGCCAACACGGCAGATTTTCATTACATTTTGAACTTTTATAGGACAGAAAAATAAAAGAAACCCGACCCTAAACCTATTCTACGGCGGCGACCGACGTCCTCCATCTGCGATCTCCATGTACAGGGGCGGGGTTCAAGACCCGTGAGGTGAAGGTGCGGTCTCCGGCGAGGAAAAGTAGAACACGGGAGATGGACCGGCCAGTTGGCACACCATGCCCTGCCGCCTCCCATGCCCTACTCATCCTCGGAGGAGTCACCGACCTCGGCGGTGCCTGACGTTGGACAGCGGCAAGTAGGACACGTGGCTGACGGTGCTGCCGTCGTCGGCCGCCAGCGTGGCCCCCGCTTGGGCGGCGACTTGAGCGAGGGCGGCGACCTCGAGCTCCATCCCCGAAGACAAGCTCTCCCGCAGAGCGTTTGCGCTTCCGGTCATGGCAGATGTGGTGCCAGGTAGGAGGACGATTCGCTATGGTGTGGAGGATAGTTGGGCGTTGCCTCTTTAAGTAGCGCATTCCGGTGAGGCCAAGCGTCCTGGTGCGTCATTAAGTCGCCGGAGTTGGTTCCTCGGGCACCGAGCCTCTTAACGATGGCATACGGACGGACGGCATGAATGCAGGCAGCTGGCGCCGTCTGGGAACGAACCGCGCGACGGCGCGAGGGACGAGGGTTTTTGGTGTGCCAGGGTAGTCTGCTACGGTCGTGGCAATGTTGGAGATGCCCTTTGCTCACATGCGATCGACGCATGTCATTGAAAAAGCAAGACGACCCGGCATGGTCTCAGGTCCTGAGGATGCAGTTGGCCGCGCTACACCACTCCACGGACGCATCCCGGCATCCCGTGCATCCTCGACGAGCCAGGTGTTGGGGTGTGATTGGATTGTGGCCAAAGTGCACCTTACCAAAATTTTGGTCATGACCCAAAGATTGGTCTTTGTTTGGATGGTTGCCATTTTTCTGAGGTTTTGGTCATGACCCAAAAATGGATGGTTGCCATTTTTTTGGCATGCCAATGTACTCTAGCCAACTCTAGTACATTTTTCTTGCCGATGTCGGCCAAATCATGGGCAACCAAAACCTCAACCAAAATTTTGGCTACCCAATGCTTTGATGGGGCAACCTTGGGCACAAACCAAACATACTAGCTGTTGGTTGTTGTCACGACCGGTTTTTCAATAAAATCATTATTGACAAACCAATCCCTTTTACGGACCAATAAGGAAGAATTCCTTCTCACTGGTAGACAATATCTTGGTCACAGAAGAAAAAATACCAGGAGTACTGAATATAATACAAGGTTGAGCGGAGACTGCTCAAAAATTATTACATGCACGCCGATAAAACAAGACGGCGGATAGGGTGGCAAACTACTAACTCACGATAATAACGGTGGCGGAAATATCACCGCGAAGCGAGTGATATGACTCCTGAAGACTACAGCTCATCGAGCGTCGGAGTGAGGCTCAAGGAGACTTATTGCGGGTGGCAGAAGCGTATATAAAACAAGTGACCAATATCCGGGATCGCGCAGGACTGACTGGGACTCCTCTAGGCGTCGGACGCGCTATCAAACTCTTCATCCAAGAGATCGCCTTCGTCAACATCTGGCCAAATCAACAAGCCAGGTGAGTACTATGAAAGTACTCGCAAGACAGTTCGGACATAAGATATAACAAATGTAAACATGAAGCATATGAACAAGTAACCAGTGCGTTCAGACATAGAGATAATAAATACTGGGTGCCAAGCGAGGGTCTGAATGACTCCTCGAGAGGAAACTGCAGAATAGTAATACTGGTGCCAAGCGAGGGTCTGAATGACTCCTCGAGCGGAAACTGCAATAATAATAATACTGGTGCCAAACGAGGGTCTGAATGACTCCTCGAGAGGAAAATGCAGAATAGTAATACTGGTGCCAAACGAGTGTCTGAATGACTCCTTGAGAGGAAACTGCAGAATAGTAATACTGGTGCCAAGCGAGGGTCTGAATGACTCCTCGAGCAGAAACTGCAGAATAATAATGCCACAGTCGGGCGTCGGGGCGACACCACATAAAGGGCCCATAACAGAAAAATAAAGGCAGTGCGTGCCACAGTCGGACGTCTGAGCGACATCACATAAAGGGCTTATATTGTAGCTTAATAATTCAATAGTTCGGGAACATGAATTATCACAAGTACGAGACAAATATAAAGTTAGTCCATCCACAGGAATAACAAATAAACTGGATTTACCACTTGAGCTTGTTCACCGGGGACAAGTCTTCCACGCGCATAGATATGGACATACTGATTACTCTACTTGATCATGGATACGATGATTTGGAAGGAATTGACTCTGCAGAGTTTGTACTTAACCACAGCCAACGGATTTCAGTAGTTACGGGGACTAGTTCCGTCTACGGTGTTTTGGAAGAAACACGTCTAACCAGTACACACCCAATTCAACCTTCTGAAGCCAGGGATCACCCTCAGCAACGTTCAAGAAAAACCTTGAGACGGGGAGGCTACAACCTCGCGTAGCATGGGATCAAATTTCTATACGCGCGCTCTAAGGGGGTGCCCCCCCTCTCGGTCCCAACCGGAAACACCCATGCCCCCTGACCGGATGACTGGCTTTAATCCTGGGCCAAGGTACCATCATCCCGGCCTCTCTGTTTGGTGTGTACACGGAAAGAGGTTACCAACTTACTAAACCGCATCCTGGAAAATGAAACATGTGGTAGCACGGAAGGGGGAATGAACGATAACGGGACTCCGTCCACGTTAGCATCAGGACTAGTCGGATGACGCAAGGCTGGTATGCTACAACAGTACCACCTTGCTGCCCTTCATGTCACCACATGATTAGGCCATCTCTCATCAGAGATCATCGCAACTATGGAACATGTGGGGGAAAAGGACGATAACGTGACTCCCTCCACGTTAACGTCGGAGAAAGTTGGATGACGCAAGGCTGGTATGCTACAACAGTACCACCTTGCTGCCCCTCATGTCACCACATGATTAGGCCATCTCTCATCAGAGATCATCGCAACTATGGAACATGCGGGGAAAAGAACGATAACGTGACTCCGTCCACATTAACGTCGGAGAAAGTCGGATGACGCAAGGCTGGTATGGTACAACAGTACCACCTTGCTGCCCTTCATGTCACCACATGATTAGGCCATCTCTCATCAGAGATCATCGCAACTTTGGAACATGCGGGTGGTTGCCTTACAAGCAACGAGGTATTTACCGACACTCATATGCCACGCACAAACTTTCACGCAAGCATGCAAAACACCTGTCATATCAAATGTTCAAAACATGCTTGCCTGGTTCGGAGAAGCCGGAGTCTAGCTCGGTGAAGTTCGCGGCTCCGTCACCTCTTCCGGAACCTACGGCAATCATGAAAACGGGCACTAACGTGAAAACCAATGGGTGCACAGAAACTTCTCCAGATATTTTTCAAATAAATCCTATGAAAAACTAGACAAAATTTGAAGATTGTCAGAAAAAGAATCACTCAAAAATCCCTTTTTATTAAAAAGTTATAAAGGTTTCTGTCCAGGGACTTATCTGTAATGAAACAGAAAAGTTCCAGGGTTTTAACTGACAAAACAGAAAACGGTTCGATTGGAAATGCGCAAGCTCAAGAGGGAAAGCGTATTTGCCCGAAGGCGCCATCAGAAAACGGTTCGAGGGAGAATATAACAGAGGCTGACATGCGGGGTCCACATGTCAGGTTTGAAAAGCTCGCCGGCGCCCGAAGACTGCGGTGGACGCCGGCGTCGAACCACGGCGAGTTAGGAGGATCGGAGGGTACCAAGAGCTTCAGCGTCTTCTTCCTCGTCGGTGGGTGGTGGACTCGACCAACGGGGAGCACCACGTCGACGGCGACACTTTCTCCGGCGGACGGCGGCTCGGGTGAGGATGGGGAACTCCGGTGGAGGGCTGCAAACTTCGAA
The DNA here is from genome assembly GCF_018294505.1 of Triticum aestivum. Classification (NCBI taxonomy): domain Eukaryota; kingdom Viridiplantae; phylum Streptophyta; class Magnoliopsida; order Poales; family Poaceae; genus Triticum; species Triticum aestivum. Next base: position 607,786,008 of record NC_057799.1, read on the forward strand.
TTGAAGCGTGGGTCAGAAAGAGGGATGCATGGTGAAGCTACTGGCAAGATAAGGGAGGCGGGGGCGCACGCACGGGATGCGAATCGCGCTGGATACCGTGGCGGGTCGGGGCGGCCGGAGTCGAGGAAGGAGACCTCCTCGGAGCTCTTCAAGTGGCTAGGCGTGCTCTAGGTAGAGTGCAGGGATGGTGGGTGCTCGAGTTGAAGCTCGGGGCCTCTATTTATAGGCAGATCGACGGGGTGGCCGTGAACGGAGAATCTCCGGCGAGCGATTACGGCGATGCAGTGGATTGGCAGGAGGTTTGAGTGGCCAGGCAGCATCAGTGGAGGTTAGTAGAGTCATTCCACAGCTAAACGGAGTTGGTCTTGGCGTAATGGCGTCGGTCCACGGTGAGGTGACCGCACGGGCACAACGGCGGCAGAGAGCGCGCTCCGCGCCCTGCGGTTCACGACGAGGTTGGCAGCGCGTTCGGGGGAGTGGAAGGCCACGCGGCGAGCTCCGGTGGTTTGGGCGGCGCTGGGTGGCGTCGTCGGCGCCGTGCCTCCCGCTGGCGGCCGCAAAGCCGCCGCTGGCGTCGGTCACGGGGCGGCGCACCTTCTGCTGCTCGTTGCCGATGTCCACAAGGTGCCAGGCGTTCGTGCGGTGCAGGAACAAGGGGGAGGGGACGAGGATCAAGGCGACACAGTGGCACTGTCGAGATCGACAACCATCTCTGAAGAAAACGACAGTGAGCCACTGAACTGTTCTCTGAATCTTCTGAACCTGAGTTTGACAATGCACTACAGGTGTTCGACAGAAAGATTTGGCAATGAGATAAATTTTTCTGGGGCTGTAACTTGGTGAGGTGACTACTCAATGCACCCAGAGGCTGCCTGATTTTACTTGGAATTTTTTGAGAAAGTTTTGAATGAATTTCACCAAATTTGACAAATCTGGTCCAAACTTGCAGCAAGTGTAGTTTGAAAATTTTGAACTGAAGACCAGTGGATCTTCATGGATCTTGGTTGAGGGTTCAAAGGACTAGAAGGGGAAGAAGGTTTGGGGGCAAGAAACAAAGCAGAAAGTGTAGCTCCTTTGTAAATCACCAACGGCTAGAAAAGAAGACAGAAATTTGTTTGAATAAGATTTAAATGGAAATAATCACATGGGGAGGTTCAACTTGCTGGATTATATGCAAAACATGATCCAAAGGTGAGGGAAGGGTTGGGAGAGAGGATTTGTACTAAGGCCATGGCAAGAAGGAATTGTTGAAAGTGGCAAAGGATTATTCCAAAAGCCATAGTGCAAATTTCAAAGAGATTTTTAAAAGGCATTTCCCAAGTGAAAAGCATTTTGTCTTCAGCCCAAATAAAAGCAAGAACCTCCAAGACCAAAGACAGATCTTGGGTGAATCCAAATAAAACCTTTGCCATAAAAAATATTTGAGAGGGAGAGTTTTCTTGAAGAAAAATTAAATCACCTCCCTCAAGTTTAATAAAAATCATTTTGAAAAAATCCAAATAAAAACTTGGGTGTCACAACACCTACCCCCTTAGGAAAAATCTCGTCCTCGAGATTTCTGCTGATCCTCAAATAGATATGGATACTCTGCCCGGAGGAAATCTTCCCGTTCCCATGTAGCTTCATCCTCAGTGTGGTTGCTCCACTGAACCCTGAAAAATCTTGTCGTTTTCTGACGGGTCCTCCGTTCAGACTCTTCTAAAATCTTTATTGGTCTTTCTCTGTAGGTGAGATCTGGTTGCATATCAATGTTCTCATGAGGTACATGCTTCTCCAGGTAACTCACACATTTCCTCAACTGTGAGACGTGGAATACGTCATGGACGTCTGACAGCTCCTTGGGTAGGTCTAGTTGGTAGGCTACCGTGCCTCTTCGTGCCTTTACACAAAATGGTCCAATAAATCTTGGGGCTAGCTTCCCTTTAATTTCGAACCGTTGCAGACCCCTCATAGGAGATACTCATAGGTATACGGAATCACCGGATTCAAAGTTGACCTCACGATGCTTCTGATCATAGTAGCTCTTTTGTCGGCTCTCTGCTGTCTTGAGTCTGTCCCTGATTTGTTTAACTTTCTCCTCGGCCTCTTTAAGCATGTCTGGGCTGAAGATATGGCTGTCACCTGTTTCTGACCAATTCAGTGGGGTACGACACCTTCGTCCGTACAATGCTTCAAAGGGTGCCATTTGCAAGCTGGCTTGGTAACTGTTGTTGTAAGCAAATTCGGCATACGGCAAACTCTCTTCCCAGCTGGATCCATAGGTGAGCACACAGGCTCTTAGCATATCTTCTAGGATTTGGTTTACACGTTCCGTTTGTTCATCAGTTTGAGGGTGGTATGCTGTACTGAAAACTAGTTGCGTGCCCAGAGCTTGTTGTAGGTGATCCCAAAATTTGGAGACGAATTGTGTGCCTCGGTCTTATATTATAGTCTTTGGGACTCCGTGCAAGCAAACTATACGGGAGAGATAAAGTTTGGCCAGTCTTTGTGTGGAGTAGGTAGTCTTCACGGGAATGAAATGAGCAACCTAGGTTAGTCGGTTTGTGATGACCCATATGGCGTCATGTCCGCGTTGTGATCGGGGTAGTCCGACGATGAAATCCATTCCTATTTCATCCCATTTCCACTCCGGTATCCTGTTAGGCTGGAGTAGCCCTGCTGGCTTTTGGTGCTCGGCCTTGATGCGCTGACATGAATCGCAACAAGCAATGAATGTGGCTATATCTCTTTTCATACCGTGCCACCAAAATCTTTCCTGAATGTCCTTGTACATTTTGGTTCCTCCAGGATGGATCGAGTATGGAGCGGTGTGTCTTTCCGTCAAGATCTGTTGTTTGAGTTCCTCAATGTTAGGTACGCAAAGTCTGTCTCCGTACCATAACGTTCCTTCACTGTCTGTGACGAACTCTGAAGCCTTACCAAGGTTCATTTTTTTCTTTATGCCTTCGATGCTAGGATGTCCCTGTTGAGCCTTCTTAATTTGTTCCACCAGGGTGGGTTGTATCTCCAGATTTGATACGGTGCCCTCCGAGACTAACATCATGTTGAGTCTAGCGAACTCTTGCTGAAACTCAGGCCTCAGGTTTTGTGGGCCGTCATTGTACGGGCTGGGGTTTCGACTAAGGGCATCGGCCACTACATTTGCTTTCCCTGGATGGTAGTGGATACCGACGTCATAGTCCTTGACCAGTTCCAACCAGCGTCGTTGGCGTAGATTCAGCTCTGGCTGTGTGAAAATATATTTGAGGCTCTTATGCTCCGTATATATTTCACAGCGATTTCCCAACAGAAAGTGCCTCCACTCCTTGAGTGCATGTATGACTGCGGCTAGCTCCAAGTCATGTGTTGGGTAATTTTCCTCATGTTTTCGCAGCTGCCTGGAGGCATATGCGACAACTTTGCCATCCTGCATTAGTACGCATCCGAGACCTTTTCGGGACGCGTCACAATAAACTTCAAAACTCTTTTGTATGTCTGGCACAGTTAAGACCGGTGCGGTTGTCAGTTTCTTCTTGAGTTCTTGGAAGCTTTTCTCGCATGCTTCCGTTCATACAAATTTCTTGTCTTTCTTGAGCAACTGTGTCATTGGTTTTGCCACAGTGGAGAATCGTTCAATAAATCTCCTGTAATATCCGGCCATTCCTAGGAAACTCCGCACATCAGTAATGTTGGCGGGTGGCTTACAGTCAAGTATGGCCTTGACTTTTTCTGGGTCTACGGCCACGCCTTCTTGGTTCAGTATATGGCCTAAGAAACCAACTTATCTTAGCCAAAATTCGCACTTGCTAAATTTGGCGTACAACTGATGTTTCCTCAATTCTCCCAAAACAATTCTGAGGTGCTCAGCATGCTCTTCTGGTGTCCTTGAGTAAACCAGAATATCGTCAATGAATACCACCACAAATTTGTCCATGAATCTCATGAACACTTTGTTCATGAGGTGGACAAAATACGCGGGGGCGTTCGTTAGTCCAAAAGGCATCACTGTAAACTCGTATAACCCATATCTGGAAGTGAATGCTGTCTTGGGGATATCTTCTGTCCGTACCTTCAGTTGATGGTATCCCGATCTTAAATCAATCTTTGAGAATACCTTGGCTTGTGCGAGCTGGTCAAACAGATCATTTATCCGTGGCATCGAATATTTGTTTTTGATGGTGACCATGTTGAGGGCTCGATAGTCTATACACAGTCTCAGTGTCCCATCCTTTTTCTTTGCGAACAACACAGGCGAACCCCATGGTGAGGAGCTGGCTCGAATAAATCCTTTGTCCAATAATTCCTTTATCTGCTTCTTCAACTCCACCAATTCTGAGGGTGCCATTCTATATGGCTTCTTATAGATGGGAGCGGTGCCAGGTGCTAGTTCGATGCTGAATTCTATCTCTCGGTCTGGTGGCATGCCTGGTAGTTCTTCAGGGAACACATCAGGAAACTCGCATACCACTGGAACTTTTCTCAGTTCTGCAATGTCCATTTTGTTCAGTTTTGGCTGCTGTGATCGTGGCCTTTCTTGAGTGGAAACCCTTATAGTCTTGCCGTGATGGTGGGTGAGAATCACTGTCCGATTGAAACAGTCAATGAATCCTTTGTTGGTGGTCAGCCAGTCCATTCCTAAAATGACATCCAGTCCTTTACTTTCCAACACGATGAGATTCGCGTGGAATTGTAGTCCTTCGAACTCAATGACCACTCCTTGGCAGTAACCCTGAGCGATTTGCTTATTTCCGGGGGACTTGATGGTCATAGATTTTTCCAATGGAAGTATCGGAAAACCATGTTGCGAAACAAAACTCTTTGAAACGAACGAATGGGAAGCTCCAGAATCAAACAAAACCGTGGCAGGTACTGTGTTGACAGGGAACGTACCGAGCACGATGTCTGGGGCATTCTGCGCTTCTTCCCTGGTCACATGGTTCAGGTGACTCTTCCTGTGGTTTGTTGTTGGGGTTGAAATTGTTGCGCTTGGGGGGGATTGTTTCCACCATTGTTTGGCTTGGGTGCCGAGTTCTTTGGCTTTGGGCACTGTTTAGCATAATGCCCTTCTTGACCACAAGCATAGCAGGTGACCCCTGGACGGTATGTGTACTCCTTGTCCCTGGCATGAAACTGTCCGACGGGCTTTGGACCAGTAGTTGTGGATCTCCTTGCGTCTATCCGTGGGACCTCAGTCTTGCCTCGGTTGTTGCGAGCAAGAGTCGTCTTGTCCCTCTTTCGCTCGCGGATATCTTCCAGACTACGGCGCTCATTTTCCAAGGTAATGGCCTTGTCCACCAGAGTTTTAAAATCCGGAAAGGTGTGCACAATCAGTTGGCATCTTAGTGCTGGTGCCAGGCCGTCCAAGAATTTTTCCATCTTCTTGCTTTCTGTCATGTGCTCGTCGTAGGCATAACGAGACAGCTGGGTAAACTGGCCATTGTATTCTGTCACTGACATGCCTCTCTGCTTCAGGTCATCGAACTCTCTCTTCTTGATCTTTAGGATGCTCTTGGGGATGTGTGCCCCGCGGAAGCCTTCCTTGAACTCTTCCCAGGTGATGTTGTGTTCACTGGGATGCATGTGTAGGAAGTTTTCCCACCATGCTACAGCTGCTCCAGTAAGGTAGTGTGGTGCATAAAGCACCTTCTCATGATCTGAGCACTGAGCAATAATCAGTTTCCTCTCAATGTCACGAAGCCAATCATCGGCTTCCAGCGGCCTATCGGTGTGAGCAAAAGTTGAGGGGCGAGTCTTCTGTAACTCAGATAACTTGGAATGCGGTTGATAGGGTTCACGGTGGTTTCCCATATTGATGACATGATTCATCATCTCTTGGTGTTGTTGCTGGCTTTGCTCGAAGAGACGGCATACTTGAGACAGGGCTGCTTCGCTGTCTTGTTGACTGGACTGACCCTGAGTGAAATTGTTGCTAGTCTGTGTCCCATAAACCTCTTCTGGCTGATTGGGTATAGAGCTAGTCCACGGGCGAGACATTTTTCTAGTCTGGGGTATTATTTTCAAAACACATGAGAAAAACTGTGTAGCACAAGGAAAAATCTTGCAAAGGCAACAATTTAAAAGGCTTCAAGGTTTTTCAAGAAAACACAAACGATTTTTGCACGGAGAAGAACTGCTTAACATAAATCTTACACGCGAAAAGCGAACACATGATACAGCACTCAGGATGCGCGTACACATTCCTGACATGTAATTGAAACTAGCGTACTACTCCGGAAGGCAGCAAACACACCAATACAAACTAGCGTACAGATAAAACAGCATATCGTACAAGCAGGCATAACACGCGGCTACTCGGTGCTCTCAGTCGAAGATGGTGAAGATCTCCTTTCCCTTGCCGATGGCAAGGCTCAGCGGTCTAGGAGAATCAACCTCCACCTCCTCTCTAGCTGGCTCCTGGCACGTAACGCTGCGCTGCGGTGATGGTGCGGGGGTGACTGGTGGTAGAGCGGGTGCGGCAGGCGGTGCGGCTTTGACTGGAGTAGGAAGGATGACTCGGTCGAACTCCTCAGTGGAAGGCAGACGGCAAGCAGTGGCCAAAACGGCCGGTGCATACGAGGCTGAAGACGAGACAAATGTCAGAGGCGGCGCCGTGTTGAGAAGCTCCTTCCTGCTGGCAGGACCGCCCCGGACTAAGTCCATGCGGGCAGCCACAAGATCATCCACGAGGTTGTCGAAAGACTCCTCCAGAGCCTTGAGATACTCCACAACCATCTAGATGCCTTCATCTTGTTCTCCCCGATGGCAGGCGAACGCATAGTGGCTAGTGTAAGGCACATGGCATGGGAGGTAGCGGTAGCGACCAGTCTTCATCGTAGGAAGGATGTCCCGAAGACGAGCTATCGCCTCACGGGCAGCCATCTGCATGGCATGCCTCTCCGTAGGCATGGCCCTTCCCACAAAACGGAAGTGGCGAGCGGCAGAACGTCCTCCCTTGAATTGCAACATAGCTTGGTGCATAGACACGTCGTCACTGAGCTTGTGCTGATACAGTGTGAACTCCGGGCGAGCTGCTGGCCCGATCGCGAGCTTGGTGATGGAGACGAGGAGCTTAACAAACCCCTCGGGCACGTTCGTGAACACTCGATTCTCACAGCTGCTGCCAGCCATCTACAAAAGTAGTCAAAAATTCTGAGTAGTCATGTCATAAATTTATGATGACCAACAGAAAATAGCTACAATTGCAAAATGCTGAAAAGGCGAAAAAGACGCTAATAACCGATTAGCGATCGCACCTAGTGGCTTCCTACAGTCAGCCTGGCTCTGATACCAAGCTTGTCACGACCGGTTTTTCAATAAAATCATTATTGAGAAACCAATCCCTTTTACGGACCAGTAAGGAAGAATTCCTTCTCACTGGTAGACAATATCTTGGTCACAGAAGAAAAAATACCAGGAGTACTGAATATAATACAAGGTTGAGCGGAGACTGCTCAACAATTATTACATGCACGCTGATAAAACAAGACGACGGATAGGGTGGCAAACTACTAACTCACGATAATAACGGTGGCGGAAATATCACCGCGAAGCGAGTGATATGACTCCTGAAGACTACAGCTCATCGAGCGTCGGAGTGAGGCTCGAGGAGACTTATTGCGGGTGGCGGAAGCGTATATAAAACAAGTGACCAATATCCGGGATCGCGCAGGACTGACTGGGACTCCTCTAGGCGTCGGACGCGCTATCAAACTCTTCATCCAAGAGATCGCCTTCGTCAACATCTGGCCAAATCAACAAGCCAGGTGAGTACTATGAAAGTACTCGCAAGACAGTTCGGACATAAGATATAACAAATGTAAACATGAAGCATATGAACAAGTAACCAGTGCGTTCAGACATAGAGATAATAAATACTGGGTGCCAAGCGAGGGTCTGAATGACTCCTCGAGAGGAAACTGCAGAATAGTAATACTGGTGCCAAGCGAGGGTCTGAATGACTCCTCGAGCGGAAACTGCAATAATAATAATACTGGTGCCAAACGAGGGTCTGAATGACTCCTCGAGAGGAAAATGCAGAATAGTAATACTGGTGCCAAACGAGTGTCTGAATGACTCCTCGAGAGGAAACTGCAGAATAGTAATACTGGTGCCAAGCGAGGGTTTGAATGACTCCTCGAGCGGAAACTGTAGAATAATAATGCCACAGTCGGGCGTCGGGGCGACACCACATAAAGGGCTCATAACAGAAAAATAAAGGCAGTGCGTGCCACAGTCGGACGTCTGAGCGACATCACATAAAGGGCTTATATTGTAGCTTAATAATTCAATAGTTCGGGAACATGAATTATCACAAGTACGAGACAAATATAAAGTTAGTCCATCCACAGGAATAACAAATAAACTGGATTTACCACTTGAGCTTGTTCACCGGGGACAAGTCTTCCACGCAGATAGATATGGACATACTGATTACTCTACTTGATCATGGATACGATGATTTGGAAGGAATTGACTCTGCAGAGTTTGTACTTAACCACAGCCAACGGATTTCAGTAGTCACGGGGACTAGTTCCGTCTACGGTGTTTTGGAAGAAACACGTCTAACCAGTACACACCCAATTCAACCTTCCGAAGCCAGGGATCACCCTCAGCAACGTTCAAGAAAAACCTTGAGACGGGGAAGCTACAACCTCGCGTAGCATGGGATCAAATTTCTATATGCGCGCTCTAAGGGGGTGCCCCCCCTCTTGGTCCCAACCGGAAACACCCATGCCCCCTGACCGGATGACTGGCTTTAATCCTGGGCCAAGGTACCATCATCCCGGCCTCCTTGTTTGGTATGTACACGGAAAGAGGTGCCAACTTACTAAACCGCATCCTGGCAAATGAAACATGTGGTAGCACGGAAGGGGGAATGAACGATAACGGGAATCCGTCCACGTTAGCGTCAGGACTAGTCGGATGACGCAAGGCTGGTATACTACAACAGTACCACCTTGCTGCCCTTCATGTCACCACATGATTAGGCCATCTCTCATCAGAGATCATCGCAACTATGGAACATGCGGGGAAAAGGACGATAACGTGACTCCGTCCACGTTAACGTCGGAGAAAGTCGGATGACGCAAGGCTGATATGCTACAACAGTACCACCTTGCTGCCCTTCATGTCACCACATGATTAAGCCATCTCTCATCAGAGATCATCGCAACTATGGAACATGCGGGGAAAAGAACGATAACGTGACTCCGTCCACGTTAACGTCGGAGAAAGTCGGATGACGCAAGACTGGTATGCTACAACAGTACCACCTTGCTGCCCTTCATGTCACCACATGATTAGGCCATCTCTCATCAGAGATCATCGCAACTTTGGAACATGTGGGGAAAAGGACGATAACGTGACTCCCTCCACGTTAACGTCGGAGAAAGTTGGATGACGCAAGGCTGGTATGGTTCACGGTGACTCCCTCCACGAGATATTTACCGACACTCATATGCCACGCACAAACTTTCACGCAAACATGCAAAACACCTGTCATATCAAATGTTCAAAACATGCTTGCCTGGTTCGGAGAAGTCGGAGTCTAGCTCGGCGAAGTTCGCGGCTCCGTCACCTCTTCCGGAACCTACGGCAATCACGAAAACGGGCACTAACGTGAAAACCAATGGGTGCACAGAAACTTCTCCAAATATTTTTCAAAATCCTATAAAAAACTAGACAAGATTTGAAGATTGTCAGAAAAAGAATCACTCAAAAATTCCTTTTTATTAAAACGTTATAAAGGTTTCTGTCCAGGGGCTTATCTGTAATGAAACAGAAAAGTTCCAGTGTTTTAACTGAGAAAACAGAAAACGGTTCCATTGGAAATGCGCAAGCTCAAGAGGGAAAGCGTATTTTCCCGAAGGCGCCATCAGAAAATGGTTCGAGGGAGAATATAACAGACGCTGACATGCGGGGTCCACATGTCAGGTTTGAAAAGCTCGCCGGCGCCCGAAGACTGTGGTGGACGCCTGCGTCGAACCACGGCGAGTTAGGAGGATCGGAGGGTACCAAGAGCTTCGGCGTCTTCTTCCGCATCGGTGGGTGGTGGACTCGACCAACGGGGAGCACCACGTCGACGACGACACTTTCTCCGGCGGACGGCGGCTCGGGTGAGGATGGGGAACTCCGGTGGAGGGCTGCAAACTTTGAATTGAAGCGTGGGTCGGAAAGAGGGATGCATGGTGAAGCTACTGGCAAGAGAAGGGAGGCGGGGGCGCACGCACGGGAGCGAATCACACTGGATCCCGTGGCGGGTCGCGGCGGCCGGAGTCGAGGAAGGAGACCTCCTCGGGGCTTTTCCAGTGGCTAGGCGTGCTCTAGGTAGAGTGCAGGGATGGTGGGTGCTCGAGTTGAAGCTCGGGGCCTCTATTTATAGGCGGATCGACGGGGTGGCCGTGAACGGAGAATCTCCGGCGAGCGATTACGGCGATGCAGTGGATTGGCAGGAGGTTTGAGTGGCCAGGCAGCATCAGTGGAGGTTACTGGAGTCATTCCACAGCTAAACGGAATTGGTCTTGGCGTAATGGCGTCGGTCCACGGTGAGGTGACCGCACGGGCTCGACGGCGGCAGAGAGCGCGCTCCGCGCCCTGCGGTTCACGACAAGGTTGGCAGCGCGTTCGGGGGAGTGGAAGGCCACGCGGCGAGCTCCGGTGGTTTGGGCGGCGCTGGGTGGCGTCGTCGGCGCCGTGCCTCCCGCTGGCGGCCGCAAAGCCGCCGCTGGCGTCGATCACGGGGCGGCGCACCTTCTGCTGCTCGTCGCCGACGTCCGCAAGGTGCCAGGCGTTCGTGCGGTGCAGGAACAAGGGGGAGGGGACGAGGAGCAAGGCGACACAGTGGCACTGTCGAGATCGACAACCATCTCTGAAGAAAACGACAGTGAGCCACTGAACTGTTCTCTGAATTTTCTGAACCTGAGTTTGACAATGCACTGCAGGTGTTCGACAGAAAGATTTGGCAATGAGATAAATTTTTCTGGGGCTGTAACTTGGTGAGGTGACTACTCAATGCACCCAGAGGCTGCCTGATTTTACTTGGAATTTTTGGAGAAAGTTTTGAATGAATTTCACCAAATTTGACAAATCTGGGCCAAACTTGCAGCAAGTGTAGTTTGAAAATTTTGAACTGAAGACCAGTGGATCTTCATGGATCTTGGTTGAGGGTTCAAAGGACTAGAAGGGGAAGAAGGTTTGGGGGCAAGAAACAAAGCACAAAGTGTAGCTCCTTTGTAAATCACCAATGGCTAGAAAAGAAGACAGAATTTGTTTGAATAAGATTTAAATGGAAATAATCACATGGGGAGGTTAACTTGCTGGATTATATGCAAAACATGATCCAAAGGTGAGGGAAGGGTTGGGAGAGAGGATTTGTGCTAAGGCCATGGCAAGAAGGAATTGTTGAAAGTGGCAAAGGATTATTCCAAAAGTCATAGTGCAAATTTCAAAGAGATTTTTAAAAGGCATTTCCCAAGTGAAAAGCATTTTGTCTTGAGCCCAAATAAAAGCAAGAACCTCCAAGACCAAAGACAGATCTTGGGTGAATCCAAATAAAACCTTTGCCATAAAAAAAATATTTGAGAGGGAGAGTTTTCTTGAAGAAAAATTAAATCACCTCCCTCAAGTTTAATAAAAATCATTTTGAAAAAATCCAAATAAAAACTTGGGTGTCACAGTTGTGCCACAGCACTAACGCCACCCTCGGCACACTGAAACCGACCGTGTCTAGCGACGATGAGCGTGTCGCTCACCGCGGTCGCCGTGTCCAGAGGCGGTGCTGGAGCTGCGCCACGTTGTTGGCCCCCATGACCCACATGAACGGTTGCCGGTGGCGAGGAGGTCGTGGGCCAGCTCCTCCATTGGACTAGTTTGCGCTACGTCGTCCCGACAGGTGTGCCCCACATGTCGGTTTCCCTGTTTTCCCGGCCATATTCGAGCGTCAGTGCCCCGCGTTGCGCATTAGGCCTTTCACTATGGAGGCCAAGCGAGACAACTTATTGTTTATTTGAGCCGGTCAAGTATAATCATGTGGTGTTTGCTTATTCTCATTCATCTCCAACCCTCTTCTCCATCGATCATGTCGCCCTCCGGTCGAGTCCATCCTCCCGCATAGCTCATTTGAACATTCTGCCGAGTATCATTCACATGTGGGCCTAGACCATGCTTGTATTTCCAATGTTTATTTGTAATTTGCGGGAAATAGTCAACCTTATAGCCCACACTACTATATGAGTGCATATAATAGATGATGGCTATAGATGACATGGCAGTTGCTTATAGCCATCGACTGGCTATATTATTAACCATGCTCTAATGCGTTTTTCAAAACCGCATTTGACTATTGACAAGATTAATAGTACATGAGATGTATAATGTGAAAATTATATCATTGGAAGCTCCTTTCACATACGTATCAACCTGGCGATACTAAAGGAGGACCGGGAGGAAGAGGCTCATCTCGACGCGGAGCGTGCGCATGCCGCTGCCATCGAGGCTCTCCTGCAGGCTTAACCGGATGTCATGGATGTGAACCGGGCGGCGGAGGCTCAACTTGAGGCGGAGCGTGCGGATGCCGCTGCAATCGAGGCCCTCCTGCAGGTGGAACCAGGCGTCCTGGACTTGAACCGGGCGGCAGAGGCTCAACTCGACGCGGAGCGCGCAGATGCCGCTCTCATTGAGGCCCTCCTGCAGGCGGAACCGGACGTCCTGGACTTGAACCGGGCGGCGGAGGCTCGATTCGACGCTAAGCGCACGGATGCCGCTGCCCTCGAGGCCCTCCTGCAGGCGGAACCGGACGTCCTCGACTTGAACCGGGCGGTGCTCTCGTCCGTGCAGAGCGCCCGCACACTCCGCGTGAACGAGTAGCTGGAGGCCAAGGACAACCACGGTGCGGAGACACACGTCGGCAGCTACGGCTGGTTCGCGCCGGCAGCCAAAGACGACGAGGTCGTCTTGTTCCGCGAGCGGTGATAGTTTTTCTTTATGTTGTTGTTTTTATGGATCTTTTGTTGTGTAAAAACATATATTGTTATGCAAGTCGCCTGACTTGGGTTAATCTACCATTTCAGGCGGTTGGATGAATATCCTACGTCTCATAACCCTTCTTCCTCACCTCTTCTTCTTCCCCAACAGACCACCGCACGGGCCGTACGAATACTCCCCAACATGCGGTTGGATAAACATACTCTATGAACGAAAATTATGTGTCAGCGGTAGGATGGCTCAGTTTGGTTTGTTCACATGCGACAGCACGTGTCAGCGAGGGTGCGTTCCCTTGGTTGGGTTTGCAGCGTGCAGGAACGACTATGCATGTGAGGGTGCGTTGCGACCGCGGCATGCAGGAGCGACCGTGTGAGGGTGCGGTGCGACCGCGACAGCCGTGCGCAAGTGTACCTCCTTTTCATTTTGAAAACTTTAGGCAAGCTTGGAAAAAATGTGTGGCGAAGTATGGCAATGCAAGGCCTAGACCCAAAAAGGATAAGTACGTAGTACTACGTACTAGGAGTACTAGTGTTAAAAAAGAAACGCGGGGTGTTCCTTCGCGGGATTAATCGATACAAATCCTCGTTTCACGTGTCAATTAATGCGTATTTTTTCTCCAAAGCCCAAAGAGCTAACCATCTCACTCCTCATCGCTTGATTAATGCTGCGCCATGCAAACCAACCTTCTCACTTCCGCATGCATGCAGGGGATATTAATGTCCTTGGTTGCTAGTACGAGGCAAACCCCAGCAATTTTGCCTCGATTAGTGTTAGTGGCCTTTTGCAAATTGTAATTTTGATATACTGGCCTTGTGTACAAAAAAATGGAGGTAGTAACTATATTTGACTTCCTTCCCCATTGCGGTGACGTCGACGATATCTCGAATGTTGAGGTTTGGCGAAGTGCGTTCGACGGAGAACACCATTGAGGGAGACCATGGTAAGTCGTTCGCAAGTGCCGCCTGCAAGCCGAGACAACCGCCTTATTTGCATCCAAGAAGTCCGTTGAACAAAAGGACGCGTAAATGTACTAGTACTACTCGTACACAATAGCGTCGTCCGTCCAGCTTAGTGCGCTGGTATGGTTTCTCGAAGAAGACGATGGAGAAGCGTAGTCAGCGAAGAGTGAAATGATGGTTGCTTCGTCCGTGCTTTGTGATTTGACGCCTCACTGCTTTGTGATTTGTGATAGAAGGGACAGGGGAGTAGACTCTGTCCTCTATACTGTACATGCGTCCAAGGACGGGAGAAAGAGGAGAGACGTTTCATTTTTCTATTCCTTCAATCAATTAATCAGGGAGCTTCGGTTCCATCCTTTTGGCTTTGGCAACACCGTCCACAATGGTTCCCACGATGCCAAAAGCTATTTTCACATTTGGCTACACATTGTGGATGCCCTTAACCGTACCACTTGGTTTTTCTCCTGTGTGCTATCTATAATAATCTCAATTATATTGATCTAAAAAATTATAGAATCAAGATTAGTAAAAAGGAGGTGATTTTGCCGTGCGGATGGCGGGGGAGGTTTCTTATTTTTACAGGACGTTGTCCTGGCGGTTTGCTAACATGCGGTCCCACGTGTCAGTGCTTTACCAAGCCGATCCGCTTCCCACATGAGGTAGAACAACGGCAGAAGCAACACGTAGTTAACTTGAAGAAGATGAGGGAGAAGCGGATTCAGCAACGATTGAAATGATGGTTGCTTCGTCCATCCAACTTCTCTTTTTAGCATTATTACTTTGTCCCTCCAACTTAACTGCGGGAAAGGTGCAGCTTTGTGATTTGACGCCTCATTGCTCATTACTACGCCGGCGCCATGACTGGGTGCTTCACCCCGGCTGCTCTGCACTATATTCCGATATGGCACGTGGACCCGGTAGCTTGATGCCCCACGTGTCGGCGAAAGGGACTAGAAGATTTATGAAAGCAAGCGCTCCACTCTTACGACGGAGGAGTACACGACACGATGGCCCAGTGAACTGTCACTTGTACTGTATATAGTACTATAGTTTTGCTGTTTCGCACGATCCATCGATACAAACCCGATTAAACAGGAAAGGGCGGGATTTTTCCCGCGAGGTATATGATACTGGCCATACATTTCAAAGGCAATTTTAATGTATGCAAACTGAATAATTAAGTAACAATATGATATCTAGTAAAACTAAAAACACATATGATTTATTGTGTTAGAGTGTAGTAGTAGTGCTGTATTGCATAGTTGTTAGATGTAACATGCGAGAACGTGTAGAGATGTAGTTTTGGAGGGCCTACAGAGAGAAAAGCGTAATACGTTCACCGAACTTCAGAATAAGCTGATTACGGTCACTATATACGTTTTGCGGTGATTATACAGTCACTTGCTCACGGTTCAGCATCGGATTGCACTCTCTTGACCGGCCAAATAGTCTGCGTGGCACCATGTTGACTAGTTAAATTGACCATGTTCCTTGTGGGTCCCACCTGTCAGTTCGCATAGGGAAAAGGTCAAATAAACACAAATTTATGCAGGCGCGACAAGAGTCCACCCCGTGCGCGGGAATCACCTGGTTGTGTATGTGTCTGTCAGGGCATGATGTGTGCGCATGCACGTGTAGGTTGAGCACTTGAGCGTGAGAGTGTGTGTTGGTCGTGTGGTGTACTGGTGTGTGCATGCATGCGTGCATGTGTGCGTGTGAGTGTTGCGTGCGTGCGTGGCTGCGTGTGTACGTGTGATCGAGTGTTGCGTGCGTGCGTGGGTGGATGTGTTCGTGTGAGTGTTGCGTGCGTGCGTGGGTGGATGTGTTCGTGTGAGTGTTGTGTGCATGCAGTTCGTGTGCATGCGTGCGTCTGTGTATAATCACCACACCAGCTCCTGTGTGTTAAAACAGACAGCTCAGCATACCAATACAAGGCCACCTTGTCCGTTGTGCCCGCGGTCATGACTTTGAACCACCGTCCAATATAGTTTTGTCGTTTGTTTTCATTCTTACTAGCAAGATGCCCGTGCGTTGTATGACTAGTTTATCTTGTGAGAGAAAAGGATGAATGAGGGAAGGCCTTCTTTGCAAATGTGGAGAGGTCTGTGGGTACATCTTAGGCAAAATTGTCATAGTTTCTTTCCTATCCGTCAGATATAGATCGGACGGCCTATATTGCAGGATGGCAGGCACACCATCATCACCAACTCTGTTTTTTATAAGAGTACACTCTTAAAAAAAAGAGTTGGTGATGATGGTCTATATCTGACGGATAGGAAGGAAACTATGGCAATTTTGCAAAAAGATACCCACACCCCTCTCCACACTTGCAAATAAGGCCTTCCCTTGTTCATCCTTTTCTCCCATAAGATAAACTACTCACACAAATGCATCTTGATGTTCCGTGCAACGCATGGGCATCTTGCTAGTATTTTATAAGAGTGTAGATGTAGAGTAGATACAAGCCGACAGGTGGGCCCGATGGTAGTGAGATAATGTGATGCAATACTAGAGGTGCCACGTGAAGCGTTTAACTGGTCAACTAGTCGTGTCATGAGCAAATACAGAGTTGTACGGTGAGCCCGTGACTATATAATAACTACAAACGTAAATGGTGACCGTAATGAGTGGATTTTGAAGTCCAATGTACGTATTGTGCTTTCGCTTCAAATACAATGATCGTCACTGTATATATCATGAGAGAAAGATGAAACATGCGTGAATGTGCTAGGGGCTTACTTTTAGAGGTCCTGGAGATAGTTTGTGTGCGTACCTGAAAGGGGCGTAGAGGGGGGGGGTATGCGATGGAGAGAGAGATGCTCTTCGTTTCTCTTTATTATGACTACCTTTATATATAGTATAAAAATATACAAATTCACAGTGCGGAATAAATATCATTGTGGCCACCATGCAATGCAAGCGTTCATACTCCTCCATATAACTTTGTAATGTTGTATATATGTAGAAATTCTAAAATATTTTTTTGGCCACACTTTATTCAAAAGGAATGTTGTATGTGAAATAAACGTGAAGAGAGGGCTTTTTAGATCAATGGGGTACGTGATGTAACATGTGCGAATGTGTAGTTGATGCATTTGGCAGGGCCTAGAGAGGTATGTGTGTGTATTACGTATTCGAGAGAGGCATGCATGGATAGAGGGGCCGACAGGGGGGGCGTGGGAGAGATAGCACGAGAAATGACAGTGGTCTAGAGAGAGAGAGACGAATATGATGTCACGGCGAGAGATTCCCTTGAATGTGTATATGCAAGGGGGGAGTGGATAGAGGCACCAGGAGAATATATTTCTTGTGTGTGGTGTCTGTGTTGGTATGTGTGGGTGTGAGAAGATAACGAGACATGGGGGTAGAGAGTGTGTCACCGCGTGAGGTCCGGTGGGTCGAGGTGAGGCCCTTCGTTCGGTTCCGTCCCGCGCCACATTGGTCGGCCTATGACGCATTTAGGGAGACCCATGGATGACTAGTCGTACAAGACAAAGATAGCATAATTGTGAAGGACTTTATGTCCACTGACAAAGCCGGGCTAGGATTAGTAACCCTGGGTTCTCGGACTAAGGTAACCCCTTTATCTCTGATATTACTATTCATCCAACCTTACTTTAAGGGGCATCCTACAGAATGCTCTGCTAGACTCATACTCGTCGATTAGGAATAGAGGTGTGAGACAATGCGTGAGAGACATGCCTAAAGATAATGTGCGTACAGGAGACACGTAGGCAGGTCTGTGTATATAGAAACGGTCGATGGGGATTGTGCGTGTGTATGCTTGCGAGAGTAAGAGTGCTTGTGATAAAGGTTAGTGAAAACAGTCGTAAATGGTTACGAGAGGGAGGGATGGTTATATCGAGAGCATGTGTGCGAGAAAGACACCTCGGGAAAGTGTGTGTGAGAATGTGTGAGAGACCACCGATGGAGAGTGAAACTACAAGTACAAGACTGCTGTACACATTGATTAAAGATATAAATTGTATCCAAATATTAGGATGGGATCATGATATTTTCAATTCGCGTAAGGAACGGTCATTGATCCATCAGACATCTAGATTCTATCGAAGTTGAGCATGTCTATGTTATTATTCGACACAATTGATCCACATAGTTAGTATTTTGAACTCAAGACAATGCATCGATTGAGCAATTGAATATAAACGTGAGTATAGTTCATGTTGTGTGTGTAAAGCACATTATACATACGAAAGTTACACAATGAACATTATAAATAGCTACCTATGAACTAGCATACATTTGAATTCGACTTAAGGTGGTTTCCAAAAATCGAATTCAACATGAAGTCCATTCAATTATTTGAATTTGATATCATGGAGTTTGTAAATCATACCTAAATTATGGGGGCACCAATCTTTGCTCTGATTTTGTACATAATAGCATTCTAATTTAGCTCCCCCATTCCAAAATAATCGTAGTTATAGGATTTTCAAGTGTCAAAATTTCAAAAAGAAGCGGATAATTTAATGAGGTTTCCAAACATACCAGGTCAAATTTAACGTTGTCTATTTAGGTCAATCCTCAAAGTTCAAGAGTACTCTAAACGTGAATGCTTGTGTTTCAAAATTTCGAGCGAAGCGCCAAAAGAGCCTCTACTCGCCCGAAACCGCGTGAGACCAATGTTTGGTAGTACAAGGATATTACTTTTCTAATAACTACGACCCTTGAAACCTACCGGCCCGACATCCAAAGGTCTAAACCGGGGTAGGTTTGTAGCTTCATCTAGACGCCACGCAACCGCCTCCGAGAAACATTCATACACAATGGTCGCCTAAGCACACATGCGCGCGGCCGAAATCGCTCCCGCCCACTACTTGGGACACTTGGGATTACCATCCTACCCCCGACACGTAGTAGGTCCGAAATTTAAGAAGGGGGCAAAGTTTGTACATTCCCCAAATTTCAAACAAGCGCGTCCCATCTTCTGTTAAAAAAAGCCAAAAACAAGCGCGTCCCAGACC
>NC_057799.1:607805251-607834884 GCF_018294505.1 Triticum aestivum
GATTCCCCATTCGTACTTCGTGGGCGCAAAAACTACCTCTCCACCAGCCGCGAAACACAGGCGTCCTCCGTCTGCCACCCCATTCCACCCATCAACCGCCGCCCTCCTCCATCACGCCGGAGCCGATATCGCGACGTCGTCGTCCACCGCAACCTCAACCGCAACGCCCTCCACGGCTAGTAGTTGAAGCTGAGGTCGAGTCGTCCGTACCCGAGCCAGTTCAACCACGCCGTCCTGCGCCTCACCGCTGCCGCTCCAACTTCTCCACCCTCCACCGCACCGGAGCTGTTCCTGCTACGCCATCCTTCGCCGCCTCGGGTCTATTTCCCCTCCGCCGACATACGGCCACGACAACATAGTCAACAATTTGGCCATGGGTTCGTCCAAGAATCCACGGTTCTCCAAAACATCGGTTCCCCCGGGAGAAAAAAGAAGATCGCCGCGACATATCGAGGAGACCACACTGGCAACTGATAAGGGTACTCCTCTTCCCTTATTCGTGCAAATCTTACGTGTCTGCTTGCACGGTATTCATCCCACAGAAGACACTAGTTGATGAAGGAAATATGCCCTAGAGGCAATAATAAAGTTATTATTTATTTCCTTATATCATGATAAATCTTTATTATTCATGCTAGAATTGTATTAACCGGAAACATAATACTTGTGTGAATACATAGACAAACAGAGTGTCACTAGTATGCCTCTACTTGACTAGCTCGTTTATCAAAGATGGTTATGTTTCCTAGCCATAGACATGAGTTGTCATTTGATTAACGGGATCAAATCATTAGGAGAATGATGTGATTGACTTGACCCATTCCGTTAGCCTAGCAGTCGATCGTTTAGTATGTTGCTATTGCTTTCTTCATGACTTATACATGTTCCTATGACTATGAGATTATGCAACTTCCATTTACCGGAGGAACACTTTGTGTGCTACCAAACGTCACAACGTAACTGGGTGATTATAAAGGTGCTCTACAGGTGTCTCCGAAGGTACTTGTTGGGTTGGCGTATTTCGAGATTAGGATTTGTCACTCCGATTGTCGGAGAGGTATCTCTGGGCCCACTCGGTAATGCACATCACTTAAGCCTTGCAAGCATTGCAAATAATGAGTTAGTTGCGGGATGATGTATTACGGAACGAGTAAAGAGACTTGCCGGTAACGAGATTGAACTAGGTATTGAGATACCGACGATCGAATCTCGGGCAAGTAACATACCAATGACAAAGGGAACAACGTATGTTGTTATGCGGTCTGACCGATAAAGATCTTCGTAGAATATGTGGGAGCCAATATGAGCATCCAGGTTCCGCTGTTTGTTATTGACCGGAGACGTGTCTCGGTCATGTCTACATAGTTCTCGAACCCATAGGGTCCGCACGCTTAACGTTTCGATGACAGTTTTATTATGAGTTTATATGTTTTGATATACCGAAGGTTGTTCGGAGTCCCGGATGTGATCACGGACATGACGAGGAGTCTCAAAATGGTTGAGATATGAAGATTGATATATTGGAAGCCTATATTTGGATATCGGAATTGTTCCGGGTGAAATTGGGATTTTACCGGAATACCGAGGGGTTACCGGAACCCCCCGGGGGATTAATGGGCCATAGTGGGCCTTAGTGGAGATGAGGAGAGGCGGCCAGGGCAAGGGTCGGGCGCCCGTCCCCCGTAGTCTGAATAGGACAAGGAGTGTGGGGGCGGCGCCCCCCCTTTCCTTCCTCTCCTCCACCTCTTTCCCCCTTCTCCTATTCCAGCAAGGAAGGGAGGTAGTCCTACTCCCGGTGGGAGTAGGACTCCTCCTGGCGCGCCACCTCCCTGGCCGGCCGCACCTCCCCCCTTGCTCCTTTATATATGGGGGCAGGGGACACCCCAAGGAACAACAATTGATCGTTTGATCTTTTAGCCGTGTGCGGTGCCCCCCTCCACCATAGTCCACCTCGATAATACTGTAGCGGTGCATAGGCGAAGCCCTGCGTCGGTAGAACATCATCATCGTCACCACGCCGTCGTGCTGACGAAACTCTCCCTCAACACACGGCTGGATCGGAGTTCGAGGGACGTCATCGGGCTGAACGTGTGCTGAACTCGGAGGTGCCTTGCGTTCGGTACTTGATTGGTCGGATCGTGAAGACGTACGACTACATCAACCGCGTTGTGCTAATGCTTCCGCTTTCGGTCTACGAGGGTATGTAGACAACACTCTCCCCTCTCATTGCTATGCATCACCATGATCTTGTGTGTGCGTAGGAAAATTTTGAAATTACTACGTTCCCCAACAGTTGACTGCTTCTTCTTGATACTAGATGTTCCTAGAAACTCGCGATGCACAAGGTTTGTGCTCATATACTCTTTCACCTTAGCTAGAGGTCCGTCGCTCCCCCTGAATTTCAATTCCTGGTCAGTTGATTCCTAGTTAACGGAAGCATTCCCCAGCGTAATAGGCGCTAGTCCGCCTATTATGCCGGGGAAGCAGCGCCTCGGTGTTTATCTTAGGGGCGTGTGGGGCCTAGAGCTACTGGCGCCCGATCTGGAGGTCGGCCGGGATTAAAGGGATGGCTTGGGGGCGCTGCCAAGCACGGCGGTGGTGTGAGGTCGAGGGGAGGGCGGGGCGGCGGAGACAGGGGTCTGGGCCGGTGGTCGCTGGCGGTTCGAGAAAGATCGTCAACAGTGACTGGCGGGAGGTAGACGAAGGCCATCTGCCCGTTCCTTATAGATCGGACGGTTCATTAAAAAATCGACTGACCTATTTATTTTCAGTCGACTGTTATCTTGACATGACCACATGTAGTGGTGTGCTGGAGGAGTACCTGCATTTCCTGTGCTCATATATTAGAAAATCATACGGAGTAGAATCTAATTTTGTTTGCCATGCAATGTTGTAGAGCAATCATATGTCTCCTGTCATTTATTTTTCAGCCACCTGCTATCTGCTCCTTTTACAGTGCACTAGTTCTGCACACTTTTCACCCATACTCTCACTATTGTGTTTTTATGCAAGGGAATTTCAGACCCTTCCTTGACAGAAGCAGAAAAGATAAGAGAGAAGTCACTCCAGCGTGGTACGCGGCTAAGCCAGACACGTTTCAAGACTATAAAGGGTGTAGTGTCAGCAGATGGAGACGGGGAACGTAGCTCTGGAGTTGATGATCTCGCTCGCCATGAACCACCATCCCAGGTGCTTGCTTTAACTTCATGGTGTCATATGTGGTTGCATGTTCCATATGGTGTCTAGCTTGTATTCGAAAGGCCGAAGTCGGTCTTTATTAAGATAAGGAAAGATTTTTTTACATTAACCACCATCCCGTGAGCACCAGAAGACAAATAGCTAGTCAGGGCATTGGCCGAGCCAGTGACAAGCCCAGCAAAGAGAGGCATCACCTGGAAGCCAACTACAAAGCCGCGATGGTGGTGAAGCTGCCCGCCTCCCACCAGGCTCTCAGGTCCTAGATGATCATGCTCACCACTCCAGCCGGATGTCTAGCTTGTATTGCTTCCAATTTGGTTAAATTGCATCTGCTTAGCTTACACATTATACCTTTGAATATGAAATGCCTTTCTGTTTTTTGTGCATACTAGTACATCTTTGTATTAACCATGTTCTTACATCAAACTAATGTTCTTGTGTATCCCTCATCAATCACTAATGATGAGGCAGTCAGGCAAGTGGATTACTCCTCATTTAAAGAATGCATCGTCAGCCTCCCGACATGATTCTCAAGAAACAACAAGGCCAGATGAAGATAGTGAACGTAGCTCTGTAGTTGATTACCGCACTTCCCCTACACTACCATCGCAGGTGCGTGCTCTAACTTGGGAGCGTGATATGTGGTTGCATGTTGCATATGGTGTCTAGATTGTAATTCTTCCAATCTGGTTAAACTGCATGTGCTATTCTGCTTAGCTTATATATTATACTTGTTAATGTGACATGCTTTCCTATATTTAGTACATAGTACATATGTCTATTAAGCATGTCCTCACATAAAACTATTGTTTTTTTATATCCCGCATAAATCAATATGACGAGACACCTTCAGTATATGCAGTGTGATATTAGTTGCATCTTTGATATGATTTGTAGGATGCGCTGCTTCTAATTTGTTGAAATGCCATTTAAGATGGGACACTTTTAACTTGGCAGAGTCATATTGGTTGCATCTTTCACGTGGTGTCTAGCTTGCATTGCTTCTTATTTGGTGAAATGGTTTTTGCTTAGTTTACACAAACAGTTGTGAATATGCCATGCTATCCTGTTTTTCGTATTATTCCATCCTGGAATCATGTGTTTGCCTCACATCAAAGTAGTGATTGTCAGTATCATGCACGAATGAGTTCTGAAGAGTGAATTTTATTGCTTTTTCTTGTTGGTTTTACTTGACAATTCAAAATCAATAAAGCGGAAGGAAGTTAGCAAGGCAGCGGATGAAGGAGCTCCTTCCAAATAGAGGGCCTCTACAGATTCTACTCCTCCATCCCCCCAAGATGATTTCCAAGACAACACATGCATAGACACTCAACCTAGCTGTGTTGGTGATGAGCACGTCTCCCCTAATGCACCATCAAAGGTACTCCCTCTAACTTGGCACTGTTATATGTGGTTGCATGTTATGTATGATGTCTAGCTTGTATTGCTTCTAATTTTGTTGAATTGCATCTGCTTACTTTACACATTATACTTGTGACTAAGACACGTGTTCCTGTTTCTAGAACATACAATATCTGTCTATCACACCATGTTCTTACATCAAAGTACATATGTTCTGAAGAACTAAATTGTTATTCGTTTTTCTTGTCGGCTTGACTTAACATGACACAGAGAAAGAGGAAGCAAGACAGAACGACAGGGAAAGGGAAGCGCAACAATCCTGCAGATTCTGCTGGTACTGATGGTGCAATAGAAGGTCAAAGTCCAGCGGAAAATTGTACCAATAGGGTATCCCATGCTACATGAGCTGTAGAACAAGCCAAAGAGAAACAAATAGCTGCCACCAAACAAGCAGAGACAACCCCAGTTGTTGCAACACCTTCCACAGTACCACCAGCTGCATGATTTACTCGTTCGTCAACTCAGCTAGCAGCACGTTCCCAAGCTCCCTTGCCACCTGACACTACTTCCGAAGCACTCTTGACACAAGATGAGTTGGCAAGATCAGATGAACTTTGCAAGCATCAACAGCAAGAAGGTAGTTGCTGGAGTCAAGTTACAGTTGCATGCTTCTTTATACGTAGTCTCACAGTTTGATGTACACTAACACTTCCTATGTTTGTTGTTGGACTAGCACCTAGGCGCAAGAGGAAACAAACATCAGGGATAATGCTCGATAGGTTAACTAAATCTAGAGGAGGAAGAATGGAGATCCGTTTTGAGGCAGGTTTAAAAAGGCCACGTGATGCTACGGAGTTAGCCAAGTTAGTATCAGAGGCAGCGGTTGCTGTTAGGTGTCATGTACATATCCTCCCAACATGGATTCAGTACAGGAATGACAAAGATGAAACCTAGTTCAACACCTTCCTCGACCATTTATCTGTAAGTATGGTTATGTTTGGAAACTAGTAATATCGTCTTGCTCTGTCCGGTACTTTCTAGGCTGCTGATAATGAGACTCCCATAATTTTCAACAGATGAGGTTCAAGTTGGATAGCCAAGATGACACAACCAGACAAGCTTGCACCCATGTTTTCATGTCTGCTCTGCAACAGTATCGGTATAACTTGAGGAAAACTCACTTTGAAGGCAAGGCTAACAGTGAACATGCCCAAACATCTCCAGTGGAAAATATATGTGATGAAGACTAGAGAGGCCTCGTTAAACACTGGTCCGATCCGAAGTATCAGGTACATTATATATATGTCATCAGATCACATGTTGAAGTCCTATTTACGCATGTGCCACACAAATCTATCTTCTTCTAGGTGAACTGTTCAAAGAACAAGGGCAACCGTATGAATGTGAAATTCCAACAGACGACGGGATCTCGTAGCTATATTGCACACTACGAGGCTCTTGTAATTAGCTGCTATTTCACTCTTTTCGCTGTACCATATTATCAGATCTATATTGACTTGTTCCAAATGCAGAGGAAAGCCCGCAAGGACCAAAATGTACCTGAACCAAATGTTGTGGAAATCTTCAAGGACTGTTACACCAGCAAGAAGAAGGGCATGACTACACCAGTCAAAGCCGCTGCTGTAAGTCCTTAATCCTCATGCCTTTTAACTACTACTTACTCTGACTTGTGCCTTGAACTGCATGGTTTGCAGCCAATGTCTATTACTCTTTTCAATTTTATACACAATTGTCTTAGCGTATCATTGCACCTTACAAGGTTTAAAAGAGAGGAGTGATGTTCCTTTGATCTTGACCTGTAATCTAGTTCCGTGCTGGACTTGCCCACACAACGTTAGAATTGCCTATTTGTCTGTTCTCAGTTGTTTTGTGATATGAATGATGTCATACTATGCTTACCGTATTATAAACTTCGTCTCTTTATCCTTAGCCCTCAATACAAGATGAAGAAATAGACAATACATTAGCGATGGTACATGGTCATATGTTTGGAACCTGGTTTTATTATGTACTTTGCAATAAAATACAACTATTATTTTACATGGGTTCACCTGAATAAGTTCTGTATATAGACCAAAGCTATTTTGTTTGGTTTTGCTGCCTCCTTAATATCTTCTGTTCTGGTACTACTAATGTAAAACCACAACTTCTCAGCGAGCTATGGAAAAAATGGTGGAACCGCCACCTTCTGAAGGTGGCGAGGCAACTATAACCGCAATGTCAGCTCTTGCTGCAGTGGGTCAGTACATGTCCACTAACAGTGCCAAAATCACATTCCTGCATAATACTGGATTGGTTGTTAAAGCAATCTCGTCCAAACTGCCTCATGATCAAGATATGCGAGCTCAAAACATTGTTGTATCTGCGCTCCAGACACAAGACCATTCCCTAAGAGAGACCCTTTGTGAAACAAGGAGAGACATTGTTCGACGTTGTCAAGATATGCATGGTTTTGAAACCAGACTATCAGACATTTGCTATGTTGTTCAGGAGTCTAGGAGAACTGAAGGCGAAGGTTATGGTGCTCCATCGGACAATACAGCATGAAAATGTAACAGTCAGGTCAAATGAACTGAGCTTCTGAACTTCTGGTGGTGCATTTATCTGCTAGACGGTTAACTTTTATGCCAACCTTCCTTTTGTTTTATAGTTGTAATTTGTTTTGGTGCGATACAAAATTTGTTCTTAACGTGCAGCCACCGGCTGAAGAAAACAACAAGCCATTTTTGTATAGTGTAGGGTGTTCCCTATATTTGCACTGGTGGCGAACTTTGATGCCCACCGGCTGTAGTTAACATGGGCCTCCTACGGGCCGTAGAAACAATGGGCCTTCTAAGGGCCGTAGAAACAATGAGCCTTATACGTGGCATAGAAACAATGGGCCTTATATGAGCCGTAGACACAATGGGCCTTCTATCGGCCGTATCATCAATGCGCCTTCTACGGGCTTATGATCGGTTGGCCAAACATGGGCCAATAACAGCCCACATTATGGCCGTAAATGGGCTAGAGTTGAAATCGTCCGTTCATGGGCTGACCATAACGGGCCGTTGTTAATCGGCCGTATTTTGATGACGCTATGAAAATGGCCCAAAATATTAACGGGCCACAAATGGGCCGACTGTAACCACGAGCTGAATTTGGCCCACAAGCAGAAAATGACAGTAACACACCGTAAGTAAACGAATGTGGAAATGAGTCGAAGAATAAATGGGCCTCGAGAAGGCCGAAAGATAACATGGGCTAGAAACGGCCCAACGGAATAATGGGCCGCTAATGGGTATAAAGTGATACACTGTTCATTACGAGCCAGTTTCATCACACGTCGTTAATGGGTATAAAGTGATACACTGTTCATTACGGGCCAGTTTTACCACGAGCCGTTAATGGGCCGAGAGTAATAAGGGCCTCATATGGGCCGAAAGACGTCATGGGCCATACATGGGCCGGAAGTTAAAACAGGCTGGAATTATATTGGACGACCCAGATGATGCTACTGGGCCTAATTCGGTTAGGCCGTAAACGGGCCCTGGGTTAGCGAGCTGTAAATGGGCTATATGCGAAAAGGCCGTTAACAGGCTTGCCGTAGGCCGGCCCGCCACCTTTTGACCAAGTCAAACGGGCCAGCCTTTTCACAGGAATGGGCCTCTGTTGGGCCGTGCCATGTGTCGACGTATCATAGGTGCTTTGTGTCCAATAAGTGGATAACATCTGTCCCAACGGTGAGCCGACACGTGTTTCCTCCAGCAAATGATGATTTTACACGTGGAAAATCCCCATTAGTCGGAGCTGTTAACGGGTTATCGGATCCAAAACCGGACCCGATAGCTTAACGGCATTCCGTTACGGTGGATGCCACGTGTCGGTCACCCTTGACAAAAGCACTTCTGTGATGCGCGATTTATCGTCATGGAAGTGGACACTTCCGTGATGATAATTTTGGTAATGTCATGGAACACTTCTACGACAGCACAGGTATGACTATCTTGATTATGTCATAAATTTGTCATGGATGTACATGCATGGCAAAAAACGTGACCTACTGTGACAAACACGTATCATCACGGAAGTGTCTTTTTTTTGTGGTGGTCGACCACGCCGCCCCGAGGGGCGTCCCCGGCAAGGGCGCCAAGCACCGAGCCCATGCACACGGAGGAGGAGGAGGCAAACTTGGGCGCCGGTGGCTTCGCCTCGGCGCCAGATGTTGGCAGGGAGGGGGCCACTTCTTCCCAGCCTGGCACGGGTAAATCACTCACCTTCCATCCCTGTTCTTTTTCTTCTTCTTTCTGAATCTTGGTCTTGGCTTCGCCTCATCCCCTTCTCTATATCCAGATCCTCCCTCGGTAGACCGGGAGGACATAGACACCGCCATCGAGGATGTTGCCAGGGACGCCGCGGCGGAGGCCGACAAGATTGCCGCCTAGGTGGCCGCCAAGGGCGCTGTTGAGGACGCCGCCAAGGGGTCTGCCGGGGAGTCCGGCAAGGCTGCTGCCGAGGAGGCTGGCAAGGGGCCTGCCAGGGAGGCCGGCAACACTACAAAAAAAGACACTTCCGTGATGATACGTGTTTGTCACAGTAGGTCACATTTTTTGTCATGCATGTACATCCATGACAAATTTATGACAGAATGAAGATAGTCATACCTGTGCTGTCGTAGAAGTGTTCCATGACATTACCAAAATTATCATCACGGAAGTGTCCACTCCCATGACGACAAATCGCGCGTCATAGAAGTGCTTTCGTCAAGGGTGACCGACACGTGGCATCCACTGTAACGGAATGCCGTTAAGCTATCGGGTCCGGTTTTGGATCCGATAACCCGTTAACAGCCCCGACCAATGGGGATTTTCCACGTGTAAAATCATCATTGGCTGGAGGAAACACGTGTCGGCTCACCGTTGGGACAGATGTCATCCACTCATTGGACACAAAGGGCCTATGATACGTCGACACGTGGCACGACCCAAGACAGGCTCATTCCTGTGAAAAGGCCGGCCGGTTTGACTTGGTCAAAAGGTGGCGGGCCGGCCCACGGCAAGCCTATTAACGGCCTGTTCGCATATAGCCCATTTACAGCCCGCTAACCCAGGGCCCGTTTACGGCCTAACCGAATTAGGCCCAGTAGCGTCATCTGGGCCGTCCAATATAATTCCAGCCTGTTTTAACTTCCGGCCCATGTATGGCCCATGACGTCTTTCGGCCCATATGAGGCCCTTATTACTCTCGGCCCATTAACGACCCGTGGTAAAACTGGCCCATAAAGAACAGTGTATCACTTTATACCCATTAACGGCCCGTGGTGAAACTGGCCCGTAATGAACAGTGTATCACTTTATACCCATTAGCGGCCCATTATTCCGTTGGGCCGTTTCCAGCCCATGTTAGCTTTCGGCCTTCTCGGGGCCCATTTATTCTTGGGCTCATTTCCACATTCGTTTACTTACGGCCCATTACTATCATTTTCTGCTTGTGGGCCAAATTCAGCCCGTGGTTACAGTCGGCCCATTTGTGGCTCGTTAATACATTGGGTCGTTTTCATAGTGTCATCAAAATACGGCCGATGAACGACGGCCCGTTATGGTCGGCCCATGAATGGACGATTTCAACTCTAGCCCATTTACGACCATAATGTGGCTGTTATTGGCCCATGTTTCGCCAACCGATCATAAGCCCGTAGAAGGCCCATTGATGATACGGCCCATAGAAGGACCATTGTGTCTACGGCCCGTATAAGGCTCATTGTTTCTACGCCACGTAGAAGGCCCATTGTTTCTACGGCCCTTAGAAGGCCCATTGTTTCTACGGCCCGTAGGAGGCCCATGTTAACTACAGCCAGTGGGCATCAAAGTTCGCCACCAGTGCAAATATAGGGAACACCCTACACTATACAAAAATGGCTTGCTGTTTTCTTCAGCCGGTGGCTGCATGTTAAGAACAAATTTTGTATCGCACCAAAACAAATTACAACTATAAAACAAAAGGAAGGTTCGCATAAAAGTTAACCGTCTAGCAGATAAATGCACCACCAGAAGTTCAGAAGCTCAGTTCATTTGACCTGACTGTTACATTTTCATGTTGTATTGTCCGATGGAGAACCATAACCTTCGCCTTCAGTTCTCCTAGACTCCTGAACAACATAGCAACTGTCTGATAGTCTGGTTTCAAAACCATGCATATCTTGACAACATCGAACAATGCCTCTCCTTGTTTCACAAAGGGTCTCTGTTAGGGAATGGACTTGTGTCTGGAGCGCAGATACAACATTGTTTTGAGCTTGCATATCTTGATCATGAGGCAGTTTGGACGAGATTGCCTTAACAACCAACCCAGTATTACGCAGGAACGTGCTTTTGGCACTGTTAGTGGACAACTACTGACCCAGTGCAGCAAGAGCTGACATTGCGGTTATAGTTGCCTCGCCACCTTTAGAAGGTGGCGGTTCCACCATTTTTTTCATAGCTCGCTGAAAAGTTGTGGTTTTACATTTGTAGTACCGGAACAGAAGATATTAAGGAGGCAGCAAAACCAAACAAAATAGCTTTGGTCTATATACAGAACTTATTCTGGTGAACCCATGTAAAACAATAGTTGTATTTTATTGCAAAGTACATAATAAAACCAGGTTCCAAACATATGACCATGTACCATCGCTAATGTATTGTCTATTTCTTTACATTGTATTTAGGGCTAAGGATAAAGAGACGAAGTTTATAATACGGTAAGCTTAGTATGACATCATTCATATCACAAAACAACTGAGAACAGACAAACAGGCAATTGTAACGTTGTGTGGGCAAGTCCAGCACGGAACTAGATTACAGGTCAAGATCAAAGGAACATCACTCCTCTCTTTTAAACCTTGTAAGGTGCAATGATACGGTAAGACAATTGTGTCTAAAATTGAAAAGAGTAATAGACATTGGCTGCAAACCATGCAGTTCAAGGAACAAGTCAGAGTAAGTAGTAGTTAAAAGGCATGAGGATTAAGGACTTACAACAGCGGCTTTGATTGGTGTAGTCATGCCCTTCTTCTTGCTGGTGTGATAGTCCTTGAAGATTTCCACATCATTTGGTTCAGGTACTTTTTGGTCCTTGAGGGCTTTCCTCTGCATTTGGAACAAGTCAATATAGATCTAATAATATGGTACAGCGAAAAGAGTGAAACATCAGCTAATTACAAGAGCCTCGCAGTGTGCAATATAGCTACGAGATCCTGTCGTCTGTTCGAATTTCACTTTCATACGGTTGGCCTTGTTCTTTGAACAATTCACCTACAAGAAGATAGATTTGTGTGGCACATGCGTAAATAGGACTTCAACATGTGAAATGATGACATATATATAATGTACCTGATACTTCGGATCGGACCAGTGTTTAACGAGGCCTCTCCAGTCTTCATTACATATATTTTCCACTGGAGATGTTTGGGCAAGTTCATTGTTAGACTTGCCTTCAAAGTGAGTTTTCCTCAAGTTATACCAATACTGTTGCAGAGCAGACTTGAAAACATGGGTGCAAGCTTGTCTGGTTGCATCATCTTGGCTATCCAACTTGAACCTCATCTGTTGAAAATTATGGGAGTCTCATTATCAGCAACCTAGAAAGTATTGGACAGAGCAAGACGATATTACTAGCTTCCAAACATAACCATACTTACAGATAAATGGTCGAGGAAGGTGTTGAACTGGGTTTCGTCTTTGTCATTCCTGTACTGAATCCATGTTGGGAGGATACGTACATGACACCTAACAACAACCGCTGCGTCTGATACTAACTTGGCTGACTCTGAAGCATCACGTGGCCTATTTAAACCTGCCTCAAAACGGATCTCCATTCTTCCTCCTCTAGATTTAGTTAACCTATCGAGCATTATCCCTGATGTTTGTTTCCTCTTGCGCCTAGGTGCTAGTCCAACAACAAACATAGGAAGTGTTAGTGTACATCAAACTGTGAGACTACATATAAAGAAGCATGCAACTGTAACTTGACTCCAGCAACTACCTTCTTGCTGTTGAAGCTCACAAAGTTCATCTAATCTTGCCAACTCATCTTGTGTCAAGAGTGCTTTGGAAGTAGTGTCAGGTGGCGAGGGAGCTTGGGAACGTGCTGCTAGCTGAGTTGACGACCGAGTAAATCGTGCAGCTGGTGGTACTGTGGAAGGTGTTGCAACAACTAGGGTTGTCTCTGCTTGTTTGGTGGCAGCTATTTGTTTCTGTTTGGCTTGTTCTGCAGCTCGTGTAGCATGGGATACCCTGTTGGTACAATTTTCCGCTGGACATTGACCTTCTATTGCACCATCAGTACCAGTAGAATCTGCAGGATTGTTGCGCTTCCCTTTCCATGTCGTTCTGTCTTGCTTCCTCTTTCTCTGTGCCATGTTAAGTCAAGCCGACAAGAAAAATGAATAACAATTTAGTTCTTCAGAACATATGTACTTTGATGTAAGAACATGGTGTGATAGACAGATATTGTATGTTCTAGAAACAGGAACACGTGTCTTAGTCACAAGTATAATGTGTAAAGTAAGCAGATGCAATTCAACAAAATTAGAAGCAATACAAGCTAGACATCATACATAACATGCAACCACATATAATAGTGCCAAGTTAGAGGGAGCACCTTTGATGGTGCACTAGGGGAGACGTGCTCATCACCAACACAGCTATGTTGAGTGTCTATGCATGTGTTGTCTTGGAAATCATCTTAGGGGGATGGAGGAGTAGAATCTGTAGAGGCCCTCTATTTGGAAGGAGTACCTTCATGCGCTGCCTTGCTAACATCCTTCCGCTTTATTGATTTTGAATTGTCAAGTAAAACCGACAAGATAAAGCAATAAAATTCACTCTTCAGAACTCATTCGTGCATGATACTGACAATCACTACTTTGATGTAAGGCAAACACATGATTCCAGGATGGAATAATACGAAAAACAGGATGGCATGGCATATTCACAACTATTTGTGTAAACTAAGTAAAAACCATTTCACCAAATACGAAGCAATGCAAGCTAGACACCACGTGAAAGATGCAACCAATATGACTCTGCCAAGTTAAAAGTGTCCCATCATAAATGGCATTTCAGCAAATTAGAAGCAGCGCATCCTATAAATCATATCAAAGATGCAACTAATATCACACTGCATATATTGAAGGTGTCTCGTCATATTGATTTATGCGGGATACAAAAAAACAATAGTTTTATGTGAGGACATG
Organism: Triticum aestivum; assembly: GCF_018294505.1. NCBI lineage: Eukaryota > Viridiplantae > Streptophyta > Magnoliopsida > Poales > Poaceae > Triticum > Triticum aestivum. The sequence goes on from NC_057799.1 coordinate 607,819,047, forward strand.
CTTAATAGACTGATGTACTATGTACTAAATACAGGAAGGCATGTCACATTAACAGGTATAATGTGTAAGCTAAGCATAATAGCACATGCAGTTTAACCAGATTGGAAGAATTACAATCTAGACACCATATGCAACATGCAACCACATATCACGCTCCCAAGTTAGAGCAAGCACCTGCGATGACAGTGTAGGGGAAATGCGGTAATCAACTACAGAGCTATGTTCACTATCTTCATCTAGCCTTGCTGTTTCTTGAGAATCATGTCGGGAGGCTGGCGCTGCATTCTTTAAATGAGGAGTAATCCACTTGCCTGACTGCCTCATCATTAGTGATTGATGAGGGATACACAAGAACATTAGTTTGATGTAAGAACATGGTTAATACACAGATGTACTAGTATGTACCAAAAACAGAAAGGCATGTCATATTCAAAGGTATAATGTGTAAGCTAAGCAGATGCAATTAACCAAATTGGAAGCAATACAAGCTAGACATCCGGCTGGAGTGGTGAGCATGATCATCTAGGACCTGAGAGCCTGGTGGGAGGCGGGCTGCTTCGCCACCATCACGGCTTTGTAGTTGGCTTCCAGGTGATGCCTCTCTTTGCTGGGCTTGTCACTGGCTCGGCCAGTGCCCTGACTAGCTATTTGTCTTCTGGTGCTCACGGGATGGTGGTTCGTGTAAAAAATAGCTTTCCTTATCTTAATAAAGACCGACTTCGGCCTTTCGAATACAAGCTAGACACCATATGGAACATGCGACCACATATGACACCGTGAAGTTAAAGCAAGCACCTGGGATGGTGGTTCATGGCGAGCGAGATCATCAACTCCAGAGCTACGTTCCCCGTCTCCATCTGCTGACACTACACCCTTTATAGTCTTGAAACGTGTCTGGCTTAGCCGCGTACCACGCAGGAGCGACTTCTCTCTTATCTTTTCTGCTTCTGTCAAGGCAGGGTCTGAAATACCCTTGCATAAAAACACAATAGTGAGAGTATGGGTGAAGTGTGTGCAGAACTAGTGCACTGTAAAAGTAGCAGATAGCAGGTGGCTGAAAAATAGATAATAGGAGACATATGATAGCTCTACAACATTGCATGGCAAACAAAATTAGATTCTACTCCGTATGATTTTCTAAGATATGAGCACAGGAAATGCAGGTACTCCTCCAGCACACCACCACATGTGGGCATGTCAAGATAACAGTCGACTGAAAATAAATAGGTCAGTCAATTTTTTTAATGAACCGTCCGATCTATAAGGAAAGGGCAGATGGCCTTCGTCTACCTCCCGCCAGTCACTGTTGATGATCTTTCTCGAACCGCCAGCGACCACCGGCCCAGACCCCTGCCTCCGCCGCCCCGCCCTCCCCTTGACCTCACACCACTGTCGTGCTTGGCAGCGCCCCCAGGCCATCCCTTTAATCCCGGCCGACCTCCAGATCGGGCGCCAGTAGCTCTAGGCCCCACACGCCCCTAAGATAAACACCGAGGTACTGCTTCCCCGGCGTAATAGGTGGACTAGCGCCTGTTACGCCGGGGAATGCTTCCGTTAATTGGGAATCAACTGACCAGGAATTGAAATTCAAGGGGGCGACGGACCTCTAGCTAAGGTGAAATAGTATATGAGGAGAAACCTTGTGCATCGCGAGTTTCTAGGAACATCTAGTATCAAGAAGAAGCGGTCAACTAGTGTCTTCTGTGGGATGAATACCGTGCAAGCAGACCCGTAAGATTTGCACGAATAAGGGAAGAGGAGTACCCTTATCGGTTGCCAGTGTGGTCTCCTCCATATGTCGCGGCGATCTTCTTTTTTCTCCCGGGGGAACCGATGTTTTGGAGAACCGTGGATTCTTGGACGAACCCATGGCCAAATGGTTGACTGTGTTGCCGTGGCCGTATGTTGGCGGAGGGGAAGCAGATCCGAGGCGGCGAAGGACGGCGTAGCAGGAACAGCTCCGGTGCGGTGGAGGGTGGCGAAGTTGGAGCGGCAGCGATGAGGCGCAGGACGGCGTGGTTGAACTGGCTCGGGTAAGGACGGCTCGGCCTCGGCTTCAACTACTAGCCGCGGAGGGCGTTGCGGTTGAGGTTGCGGTGGACGATGACGTCGGGATATCGGCTCCGGCGCGATGGAGGAGGGCGGCAGTTGATGGGTGGAATGGGGTGGCGGACGGAGGACCCCGGGGTTTCGCGGCTGGTGGAGAGGTAGTTTTTGCACCCACGGACCACGAATGGGGAATCGGACTGGTGGGCGGGGGGGAGAACCATGTTTCGGTCTGGGACGCGCTTGTTTTTAGCTTTTTTTAACAGAAGATGGGACGCGCTTGTTTGAAATTTGGGGAAGTACAAACTTTGCCCCCTTCTTAAATTTCGGACCTACTGCGGGTCGGGGGTAGGATGGTAATCCCAGGTGTCCCAAATAGTGGGCGGGAGCGATTTCGGCCACGCGCATGTGTGCTTAGGCGGCCATTGTGTATGAATGTTTTTCGGAGGCGGTTGCATGGCGTCTAGATGAAGCTACAAACCTACCCCGGTTTAGACCTTTGGATGTCGGGCCGGTAGGTTTCACGGGTCGGAGTTATTAGAAAAGTAATATCCTTGTACTACCAAACATTGGTCTCACCCGGTTTCGGGCGAGTAGAGGCTCTTTTGGCGCTTCGTTCGAAATTTTGAAACACAAGCATTCACGTTTACAGTACTCTTGAACTTTGAGGATTGACCTAAATAGACAACGTTAAATTTGACCTTGTATGTTTGAAAACCTCATTAGATTATCCGCTTCTTTTTGAAATTTTGACACTTGAAAATCCTATAACTACGATTATTTTGGAATGGAGGAGCTAAATTAGAATCCTATTATGTACAAAATCAGAGCAAAGATTGGTGCCCCCATAATTTAGGTATGATTTACAAACGCCATGATATCAAATTCAAATAATTGAATGGACTTCATGTTGAATTCGATTTTTTGAAACCAACTTAAGTTGAATTCAAATGTATGCTAGTTCATAGGTAGCTATTTATAATGTTCATTGTGTAACTTTCGTATGTATAATGTGCTTTACACACACAACATGAACTATACTCACGTTTATATTCGATTGCTAAAGCGATGCATTGTCTGGAGTTCAAAATACTAACTATGTGGATCAATTGTGTCGAATAATAACATAGGCATGCTCAAATTCGATGGAATCTAGATGTCTGATGGATCAATGACCGTTCCTTACGCGAATTGCAAATATCATGATCCCATCCTAATATTTGGATACAATTTATATCTTTAATCAATGTGTCCAGCAGTCTTGTACGTGTAGTTTCACTCTCCATCGGTGGTGTCTCACACATGCTCACACACTCTCTCCCGAGGTGTCTTTCTCGGACACATGCTCTTGATATAACCCTCCCTCCCTCTCATAACCATTTACGACTGTTTTCACTAACCTTTTATCACAAGCACTCTTCCTCTCGCAAGCATACACACGCACAATCCCCATCGACCCTTTCTATATACATAGACCTGCCGATGTGTCTCTTGTACGCACATTATCTTTAGGCATGTCTCTCACGCATTGTCTCACACCTCTATTCCTAATCGACTAGTATGATTCTAGCAGAGCACTCTGTAGGATGCCCCTTAAAGTTAGGTTGGATGAATAGTAATACCAGAGATAAAGGGGTTACCTTAGTCCAAGAACCCAGGGTTACAAATCCTAGCCGGCTTTGTCAGTGGACATAGAGTCCTTCACAATTATGCTATCTTTGTCTTGTACGACTAGTCATCCATGGGTCTCCCTAAATGCGTCACGGGCCGACCAACGTGGCGCGCGACGGAACCGAACGAAGGGCCTCACCTCGACCCACCGGACCTCACGCAGTGACACACCCTCTGCCCCCATGTCTCGTTATGTTCTCACACCCACACATACCAACACAGAAACCACACACAAGAAATATATTCTCCTGGTGCCTCTATCCACTCCCCCTTGAATATACACACTCAAGGGAATCTCTCGCCGTGACGTCATATTCGTCTCTCTCTCTCTAGACCACCCTCATTTCTCGTGCTATCTCTCCCACGCCCCCCCTGTCGGCCCCTCTATCCATGCCTCTCTCGAATACGTAATACACACACATACCTCTCTAGGCCCTTCCAAATGCATCAACTACACATTCACACATGTTACATCACGTACCCCATTGATCTAAAAATCCCTCTCTTCACGTTTATTTCGCATACAACATTCCTTTTGAATAAAGTGTGGCCAAAAAAATATTTTAGAATTTCTACATATATACAACATTACAAAGTTATATGGAGGAGTATGAACGCTTGCGGTGCATGGTGCCCACAATGATATTTATTCCGCACTGTGAATTTGTATATTTTTATACTATATATAAAGTTACTCATAATAAAGAGAAACGAAGAGCATCTCTCTCTCCATCGCATACCCCCCCTCTACGCCCCTTTCAGGTACGCACACAAACTATCTCCAGGTCCTCTAAAAGTAAGCCCCCAGCACATTCACACATGTTTCATGTTTCTCTCGCGATATATACAGTGACGATCATTGTATTTGAAACGAAAGCACGATACGTACATTGGACTTCAGAATCCACTCATTACGGTCACCATTTATGTTTTGTGGTAATTATACAGTCACGGGCTCACCGTACAACTCTGTATTTGCTCAAGACACGACTAGTTGACCAGTTAAACGCTCCACGTGGCACCTCTAGTGTTGCATCACATTATCTCACTACCATCGGGCCCACCTGTCGGCTTGTATCTACTCTACATCTACACTCTTATAAAATACTAGCAAGATGCCCATGCGTTGCACGGAACATCAAGATGCATTTTAATGAGTAGTTTATCTTGTGGGAGAAAAGGATGAACAAGGGAAGGCCTTATTTGCAAGTGTGGAGAGGGGTGTGGGTATCTTTTTGCAAAATTGCCATAGTTTCCTTCCTATCCGTCAGATATAGATCGGACGGCCTATATTGCAGGATGGCAGGCACACGATCATCACCGACTATGCTTTTTATAAGAGTAGGGATAAAATACACTCTTATAAAAAACAGAGTTGGTGATGATGGTGTGCCTGCCATCCTGCAATATAGGTCATCCGATTTATATCTGACGGATAGGAAAGAAACTATGACAATTTTGCCTAAGATGTACCACACACCTCTCCACATTTGCAAATAAGGCCTTCCCTCGTTCATCCTTTTCTCTCACAAGATAAACTAGTCATACAAATGCATCTTGATGTTACGTGCAACGCACGGGCATCTTGCTAGTAAGAATGAAAACAAACGACAAAAAAATATTGGACGGTGGTTCGAAGTCATGACCGCGGGCACAGCAGACAAGGTGGCCTTGTATTGGTATGCTGAGCCGTCTGTTTTAACACACATGAGCTGGTGTGGTGATTATACACAGACAGACGCATCCACATGAACTGCATGCACGCAACACTCACAGGAACACATGCACCCACGCACGCATGCAACACTCACACGTACACACGCAGCCACGCACGCACGCAACACTCACACGCACACACCAGTATACCACACGACCAACACACACTCTCACGCTCAAGTGCTCAACCTACATGCGCATGCACACACATCAGGGCCTGACAGACACATACACAACCAGGTGATTCCCGCGCACGGGGTGGAGTCTTGTCGCGCCTGCATAAATTTGTGTTTATCTGACCTTTTCCCTATGCGAACTGACAGGTGGGACCCACAAGGAACATGGTCAATCTAACAAGTCAACATGGTGCCACGCAGACTATTTGCCCGGTCAACAGAGTGCAATCCGATGCTGAACCGTGAGCAAGTGACCGTATAATCACCGCAAAAAGTATATAGTGACTGTAATCAGCTTATTCTGAAGTTCGGTGCACGTATTACGCTTTTCTCTCTGTAGGCCCTCCACAACTATATCTCTACACGTTCTCGCATGTTACATCTAACAACTATGCAATACAGCACTACTACTACACTCTAACACGATAAATCATATGTGTTTTTAGTTTTACTAGATCTCATATTGTTACTTAATTATTCGGTTTGCATACATTAAAATTGCCTTTGAAATGTATGGCCAGTATCATATACCGCGCGGGAAAAATGGCGCCCTTTCCTGTTTAATCGGGTTTGTATCGATGGATCGTGTGAAACAGCAAAACTATAGTACTATATACAGTACAAGTGACAGTTCACTGGGCCGTCGTGTCGTGTACTCCTCCGTCGTAAGAGTGGAGCACTCGCTTTCATAAATCTTCTAGTCCCTTTCTCTGACATGTGGGGCATCAAGCTACCAGTTCCACGTGCCATACCGGAATACAGTGCAGAGCAGCCGGGGTGAAGCACCCAGTCATGGCGCCAGCGTAGTAATGAGCAATGAGGCGTCAAATCACAAAGATGCACCTTTCCCGCAGTTAAGTTGGAGGGACGAAGTAATAATGCTAAAAAACAAGTTGGACGGATGAAGCAACCATCATTTCACTCGTTGCTGAATCCGCTTCTCCCTCATCTTCTTCAAGTTAACCACGTGTTGCTTCTGCCATTGTTCTGCCTCATGTGGGAAGCAGATCGGCTTGGTAAAGCACTGACACGTGGGACCGCATGTTAGCAAACTGCCAGGACAACGTCCTCTAAAAATAAGAAACCTCCCCCGCCATCCACGCGGCAAAATCACCTCCTTTTTACTAATCTTGATTCTATAATTTTTTAGATCAATATAATCAAGATTTGTATAGATAGCACACATGAGCAAAACCAAGTGGTATGGTTAAGGGCATCCACAATGTGTAGCCAAATGTGTAAATAGCTTTTGGCATCATGGGAACCATTGTGGACGGTGTTGCCAAAGCCAAAAGGATGGAACCGAAGCTCCCTGATTGATTGATTGAAGGAATAGAAAAATGCAACGTCTCCCCTCTTTCTCCCGTGCTTGGACGCATGTATAGTATAGAGGACAGAGTCTACTCCCCTATCCCTTCTATCACAAATCACAAAGCAGTGAGGCTTCAAATCACAAAGCACGGACGAAGCAACCATCATTTCACTCTTCGCTGACTCCGCTTCTCCATCGTCTTCTTTGAGAAACCATCTCACCACACTAAGCTGGACGGATGACGCTATTATGTACGAGTAGTACTAGTACATTTACGCGTCCTTTGGTTCAACGGACTTCCTGGATGCAAATAAGGCGGTTGTCTCGGCTTGCAGGCGGCACTTGCGAACGACTTACCGGGGTCTCCCTCAATGGTGTTCTCCGTCGAATGCACTTCGCCAAACCAGAACGTTCGAGATATCGTCGACGTCACCGCAATGGGGAAGGAAGTCAGATATAGTTACTACCTCCATTCTTTTGTACACAAGGCCAGTATATCAAAATTACAATTTGCAAAAGGGCACTAACACTAATCGAGGCAAAATTGATGGGGTTTGCCTCGTACTGGCAACCAAGGACATTAATATCCCCTGCATGCATGCGGAAGTGAGAAGGTTGGTTTGCATGGCGCTACATTAATCAAGCGATGAGGAGTGAGATGGTTAGCTCTTTGGGCTTTGGAGAAAAAAATACGCATTAATTGACACGTGAAACAAGGATTTGTATAGATTAATCCCGCGAAGGAAAACCCCGCCTTTCTTTTTAACACTGGTACTCCTAGTACGTAGTACTACGTACCTATCCTGTTTGGGTCTAGGCCTTGCATTGCCATACTTCGCCACACATTTTTGCCAAGCTTGCCTAAAGTTTTCAAAATGAAAAGGAGGTACAATTACGCACGGCTGTCACGGTCGCGCCGCACCCTCACACGGTCGCTCCTGCACGCCGCGGTCGCACCGCACCCTCACATGCACAGTCGCTCCTGCACGCCGCAAAGCCAACCAAGGGAACGCACCCTCACTGACACGTGCTGTCGCATGTGAACAAACCAAACTCAGCCATCCTATCGCTGACACATAATTTTCATTCATAGAGTATGTTTATCCAACCATATGTTGGGGAGTATCAGTACGGCCCATGCGGTGGTCTGTTGGGGAAGAAGAAGAGGTGAGGAAGAAGGGTTAGGAGACGTAGGATATTCATCCAACCGCCTGAAATGGTAGACTGAGCCAAGTTCAAGTCCAGGACGTCCGGTTCCGCCTGCAGGAGGGCCTCGATGAGAGTGGCATCCGTGCGCTCCGCGTCGAGTTGAGCCTCTGCCGCCCGGTTCAAGTCTAGGATGTCCGGTTCCACCTGCAGGAGGGCCTCGATGGCAGCGGCATCCGCGTGCTCCGCCTCAAGTTGAGCCTCTGCCGCCCGGTTCACATCCACGACATCCGGTTCCACCTGTAGGAGAGCCTTGATGGCAGCGGCATCCGCGCGCACCGCGTCGAGTTGAGCCTCTTCCTCCCGGTCCTCCTTTAGTATCGCCAGGTTGAACCGCTGGTTCGCCTGCACCATGGGGGACTCGGACGCCGGCAAGAAGTCGACGTCCATCGGCTCATACCCATCGGGGGCCTTCTGCGCCGCGACCTCCGCCATGAACATTGGATCGGCTTCCTCCTCCTCGTAGCCTGGCTCCAGAGAACTCGGGGATTGGCCCGCCGCAAAGCGAGCTTGGGAACGGAGGTCTCTGGCACCGACCGCCACCGCGATTTCTGCGCGGCGCTCCGGCGTCAGCATCTTGTAGTACGTGATCTTGCGGCGCACCATGGCTTTCCAGTGAACTAGGGGACGCTTGACGCGGGCTAGGGGATCGAAAGGTGGGGGAAGGGGCTGGAGATTAGGTGTGGTTTTAGGGCAGTCGCTGGCGTAGGCCGAGCAACGAAGGTTCTGGTGTGAATAGTGGTTCCGGTGACGACCGGTCAATCGGTTTTGACTGTACATCTATCTTGTCGCCTTCATTTTGCAGCCCGGTACGCTGGACCCTCCACGTCGCTCACCGGATGGAACGCGCTTCGTCTTGCGTTTTCGCTCGCTTGTGGGACCGCAGTTGAGAGCAAACCGACGTCCTTCCCCCTCCCCCGCCCGCGTCATTTTATGCGGAGTAAATAAAAACAGAGGGAGTATACAACGGATGAGGATCCCCTGACGTGGCCGAACCCATTGAGTAACTGACATGCGGGGCCTAGCAAGCATGGGGTCCGCCAGTAAGTGACCGAAAGGGAGAGTAAGGCAGGGATACATATGTGAAAGGAGCTTCCAATGATATAATTTTCACATTATACATCTCATGTACTATTAATCTTGTCAATAGTCAAATGCGGTTTTGAAAAACGCATTAGAGCATGGTTAATAATATAGCCAGTCGATGGCTCTAAGGAACTGCCATGTCATCTATAGCCATCATCTATTATATGCACTCATACAGTAGTGTGGGCTATAAGGTTGGCTATTTCCTGCAAATTACAAATAAACATTGGAAATACAAACATGGTCTAGGCCCACATGCGAATGATACTCGGCAGAATGTTCAAATGAGGCATGCGGGAGGATGGACTCGACCGGAGGGCGACATGATCGATGGAGAAGAGGGTGGGAGATGAATGAGAAATAAGCAAATGCCACATGATTATACTTCACTGGCTCAAATAAACAATAAGTTGTCTCGCTTGGCCTACATAGTGAAAGGCCTAATGCGCAACGCGGAGCACTGACGCTCAAATATGGCCGAGAAAATAGGGAAACCGACATGTGGGGCACACCTATCGGGACGACGTAGCGCAAACTAGTCCAATGGAGGAGCTGGCCCACGACCTCCTCGCCACCGGCAACCGTTCATGTGGGTCGTGGGGGCCAACAACGTGGCGCAGCTCCAGCACCGCCTCTGGACACGGCGACCGCGGTGAGCGACACGCTCATCGTCGCTAGACACGGTCGGTTTCAGTGTGTCGAGGGTGGTGTTAGTGCTGTGGCACGACCAACAGCTAGTATGTTTGGTTTGTGCCCAAGGTTGCCCCATCAAAGCATTGGGTAGCCAAAATTTTGGTTGAGGTTTTGGTTGCCCATGATTTGGCTGACATCGGCAAGAAAAATGAACTAGAGTTGGCTAGAGTTCATTGGCATGCCAAAAAAAATGGCAACCATCCATTTTTGGGTCATGACCAAAACCTCAAAAAAATGGCAACCATCCAAACAAAGAGCAATCTTTGGGTCATGACCAAAATTTTGGTAAGGTGCGCTTTGTCCACAATCCAAACACACCCCAACACCCGGCTCGTCGAGGATGCACGGGGCGCCGGGACACGTCCGCGGAGTGGTGTAGCGTGGCCAACTGCATCCTCAGGACCTGAGACCATGCCGGGTCGTCTAGCTTTTTCAATGACATGCGTCGATCGCATGTGAGCAAAGGGCATCTCCAACGTTGCCACGACCGCAGCTGACTACCCTGGCACACCAAAAACCCTCGTCACTCGCGCCGTCGCGCGGTGTGTTCCCAGCCGGCGCCAGTTGCCCGCATTCATGCCGTCCGTCCGTATGCCGTCGTTAAGAGGCTCGGTGCCCGAGGAACCAACTCCGGTGACTTAATGACGCACCAGGACACTTGGCCTCACCGGAATGCGCTACTTAAAGCGGCAACGCCCAGCTAACCTCCACACCATAGCGCATCGTCCTCCTACCTGGCACCACATCCGCCATAACCGCAAGCGCGAACGCTCTGCGGGAGAGCTTGTCTTCGGGGATAGCTATAGATAATATGGACACTAATGGCGCACCAGACGTGCGGTGCGCCATTAGTGTGATAGACACTAATGGCGCACCACAACCATGGTGCGCCACTACTAACATTTTTTTTCTTTTTTCCAAAAATACTAATGGCGCACCGTGTGCTGGTGCGCCATTAGTGTGATAGACACTAATGGCGCACCACAACCATGGTGCGCCACTACTAACATTTTTTTTTCCAAAAATACTAATGGCGCACCGGGGCACAGTGCGCCATTACTAGTTTTAACTAGTAATGGCGCACCAGTCACCCCGTGCGCCACAACTATCATTTTTTGTTTTTTTGCAAAACTACTAATGGCACACCGCCAGCTGGTGCGCCATTAGTAACCAGGGTTACTAATGGCGCATTTGTTGGTGGTGCGCCATTAGTAACCTGGGACCAGCTAGATATTTTGGACAGCCACCTACACACTCACTTTCCCCACTTCATTCTCTCCACCTCCTCCAAGCTTGTCTCGGCTGCCTCCTCCTCCTCACCTCATTTGCACCATAGATTCATCCAAATTAAGTGGTTAAATTACCTTTTTTTTGATAGGTAAGTCAGGGAAAACTTTCTTTATGTTGTAGATCTACTTTTTTCTCCCTCCAACAACGTGCACATGCAGTTTTTACGGCCTAGTTAGATCTATGTATGTTTGTGGTGTTGCATATATGTTTGTGTTTGCAGGTACCGGTATTTGAAATGCGATAGTTGCCAATATTTTGCCGGAATGTTGATTCATTTCCGCTTCGGCGAGAATTTTGGCACTATGCATTCTTTTTGGTCCTATTTTTAGGCAAAGTCATGCCAAAATTTTTTCTTCATTCTAAAATATTGTTTTGCTCTACCCCGCAGGCGACCATGGTCCGCACGATGACCGAAGGCATCGTGAATAGGTTTTTGAGCTCCGCGAAGGCTGAGATGCTTCAAAATAACGGGACGGAGATAAGATGTCCGTGTCGAAGATGCAAGCTGAGAAGCCTTATGGACCCGGATTCCGTACAGGTACGGGACCACCTGCTCTTGCGTGGTTTCATGGATGGCTATCGGTGGCAAGGTGATGAAGATGATTATGAAGTCGTCCATGGGGGCCGGCCGGCAAGAAATGAGGAAGGGCAGCAAGACAACCGCGGCGAGGGCGGGCGAGAAGACGAAGAATCTCCAGGACATGATCACGAAGTAGATGCAGTACAGAGTCATCATGTAGAAGATGCCGGACATGATGATGAGGAAGATGCCGGAGCAGACGAAGGGCATGATCATGACGATGAAGATGCCGGAGCAAACGACGATGGACCATCGATGGGCTGGGTGCAGGACCCTCATATTCAAGAGCTGCTTCTCAAGCAGACGGATAACGCAAGAGCTGCCGCCCGAGAGAAAGCCAAGCTGGATATCTGGAGATAGATGCGGTTACTCCATTGTATGAAGGATGTAGGCCCGAGGATACCCGCCTGAAAGTAACGCTCATGGCTCTAGAGATGAAGGTAAAACACAAAATGACCGACGCATGCTTCGACGAGAACATGTCATTCTGGAACGAACGTCTTCCCAAGGGGAACAAGTGCCCGACCAGTTTCGAGGAGGCGAAGAAAATCGTGTGTCCTCTGGATTTACCGCACGTGATATACCATGTGTGCATGAACAATTGCATCATTTATCGGGACGAGCACGCGGAGTCTACCATATGTCCGGTGTGCGGCGTCACTCGATATAAGAAGAGGAAGAAACCTCCTCGAAAAGTGGTGTGGTACTTTCCGATCACTTCTCGTCTGCAGCGGTATTTCACGGACCCTAAGGTAGCAAAGCTCTTGCGTTGGCACGCAGATAGGGAGGAGAAGAAGCGAGAAGATGACGCAAATGATCCGGAGATAAATAAAAAAGACAAGATGTTGAGTCACCCTAAGGATGGGAGCCAGTGGCAAGCGTTGAACTTCGAACACCCAGAATTTGGGAACGATCCAAGGAACATCATGTTGGGCGCGAGCACCGATGGAGTCAATCCGTTTGGCAGCCAGAGAAGCACAAATCGCACCTGACATGTGTTTGTGTGGATGTACAACCTTCCCCCATGGTTGTGCATGAAGAGGAAGTACATTCACATGAGTATGCTAATTGAAGGGCCGAAACAACCAGGGAACGACATCAATCTGTATCTAGGGCTGTTGAAAGAGGAGCTAGACACGCTGTGGAAAACGCCAGCCAATACGTGGGATGCCGCAGAGAAAGAATATTTCCCTATGAGAGCCGCACTGCTCACGACGGTGCACGACTATCTCGGTTACGGATATGTCGCGGGGCAGGTGGTCCACGGATTTTCTAGATGCGTTAGGTGCATGGATGACACAACGTATCGCCAGCTAGATAGAGATCCCGGGTCTTTGAAAACCGTGTTCATGGGACATCGAAGGTGGCTTCGCGACGATGACTCATGGAGGAAACGCAAGGATCTGTTCGATGGTGAAACCGAAACCCGAAGACGCCCGCGTATGAGGAGCGGCGAGGAAATAGACGAGCTGTTGAAAAATTGGAAATATTTCCCACTGCCGGGAAAGAAGCAAAAGGCGCCATAGCCGGGAAAGAAGCGAAAGGCGCAAGAGCCGCTGCTGAAGGTATGGAAAACGAGGTCTGTTTTCTGGGACTTGCCGTACTGGAAGATCCATCGTGTGCCTCACAGCCATGATGTCATGCATATCACGAAGAACGTGTGCGAGAGTCTGCTTGGTACCCTGCTCAACATGCCAGAGAGGACCAAAGATGGACCGAAAGCAAGGGCAGACTTGAAATCAATGGGCATCAGGGAGGAGCTTCACGCTAATGATGATGATGATGAGGCGAAGCAGGACACGGAAAGTCGTCACAAAGGCAAAAAGGCCAAGAAGACCGAAAATGACTTCCCTCCCGCGTGCTTCACTCTAAGTCAGGAGAAGATCGATCAGTTTTGCACCTGCCTCGTAGGAGTAAAACTTCCTTACAGTTACGCGGGGAAGATAAGCAGATACCTAGACTCAGCGAAGCAGAAGTTCAGCGGGATGAAGTCTCACGACTGTCACGTGCTGATGACGCAGATACTTCCAGTTGCAATCCGTGGGATCATGGACGCGCATGTCCGTGAAACGCTATTTGGCCTATGCAACTTTTTTGACGTCATCTCTCGGAAGTCGGTTGGCATGAGGCAACTCAGAAGGCTACAGGAAGAGATCGTGGAGATACTATGCGAGCTTGAGATGTACTTCCCGCCCGCATTCTTCGACGTTATGGTGCATCTGCTGGTCCATATCGTGGACGATATCATCCAACTCGGGCCGACGTTCCTGCACAGCATGATGCCGTTTGAAAGGATGAATGGTGTCATCAAAGGATAAGTTCGCAACATGTCACGTCCAGAGGGAAGCATAGCCAGGGGCTTTCTGACCGAAGAGTGCATCTCCTACTGCACGAATTATCTAGGCATCGAGAACCCCGTTGGTCTGCCCGTCAACAGGCACCTCGGCAGGTTCGCTGGATGGGGTCACCGTGAGGGTCGCCGCGAAATGCATGTCGACTTCGAGGGTCGACTCGCCGACTTTGAAAGAGCAAACCTAGTCGCGCTACAACACATAGACGTGGTCGATCCTTGGGTGGTAGAGCACAAAACCTTTATTGAGAAGACGTACAATGACCGAGGCAAACAGAGGACGGACGGAGATATAATCAAAGAACACAACTCATGTTTCACGCGTTGGTTCAAGCAGAAGCTTTTGTCGTACCCTTTACATGAGGATTCTTCCGCGGAAGAACAAGTCATATTCGCCTTGTCACAGGGCGCCGAGCACAACCTGATGACGTATGAGGCGTACGATATCAACGGCTACACATTCTACACCGAGGGAAAGGACATGAAGAGCGATGGTTATCAGAACTCCGGGGTAACGATGGAATCCTACACCGGTAATGACAAGGACAGATACTACCGAAGGATCGAGGAGATCTGGGAGCTGAGCTACGCTGCAGAGAAGGTCCCGATGTTCCGTGTTAGATGGGCCAAGAGCGTCCTAAAAGAAGACCGGTATTTCACCACCATGGTTATACCCGAAGCCAAATCCAAGACCGCGGGCGCAAACGTCACCGCGAAAAATGAGCCATGGGTACTTGCTTCCCAAGTGGACCAATGCTTCTTCATTACCGACCCGTCAAAGCCCAGTCGTGTTGTCGTGAGGAGAGGCAAAAGGAAGATCATTGGAATGGATGGAGTCGCCAATGAGCAAGACTTCGACAAGTACGGCGACCCGAAGATGGAACATGACGACGACGATGAAGTACCAGCATACACCACAAGAAGAAGCAGGACCACCCTACCTAAAGGACGTCTGTTCAAGAGAAGAACTCCATTTACGAAAAATAAGGGCAAGAAGATTCTGAACAGATAGCTAGCTAAGATCGATTGTATTTAAATTGTAGCCTTCATTTGTCGATTGTATTTCGACATATTGAAATGATATTTCTTCTGTTCTAGTGTGCTCATGAATATTTATTTATGTTTATTGTATTGAATTTCTAACTCACAAAAACTATTGAATTTGTTAATATTTTTTGAACTCATGAATATTTTTAAATTTCATGGGCACTTTTTGAACTCATGAATATTTTTTCAAATTTGATGATATTTTTTCATATTCAATATGAAAAAATATTGAATATTCATGAGGACACTCGATCTCAATCCTCCTCCATCTCGATCGCTATCCCCCCTCGCCAGATCCCCCTCGCCGCCATTGCTATTCAAAAAAAAAGATTACTAATGGTGCACCTCTCTGGGGTGCGCCATTGCTATTCAAAAAAAAAGATTACTAATGGTGCACCCCTCTAGGATGCGCCATTGCTATACAAAAAAAAAGATTTCTAATGGCGCACCGTGTGTGGATGCGCCATTGCTATCAAAAAAAATTCTAATGGCGCACCGCTCGGGGGTGCGCCATTGCTAACCCTTCCCCCCCACTAAAATCCCTAGTCCTTTCTATCTTCCCTATCTCTCTCACCCGCCTGCCCCGACCCGCCTGTCCCGACCCCCGACCCGTATTGCGCCGCCGCCGCCCCAGCCGCCTCCCCCGCTCCGACGCTCGCGCTCCG
>NC_057799.1:607835173-607843642 GCF_018294505.1 Triticum aestivum
TCTCTCTCTCTCCCTGACCCCCTGTAGGTACAGCGGCCAAAGGAGAGGAGGTGGAGCAGCAGGCCAAAATCAATCTTCACCTGCCAACCAGCACCAACGTGGTGAGTGAGCTTCCCCTCTCCCCCATCTACCACCACTTCTCAATACCATCTGTAGTGTGTACATTTTGGTTCATCGCGTTTGAAGAAATTTAACTGTAGCAAACTGCGTCAGTGTGTGTGCATCGCATTTTGGTTCAGTTTTGGAGGAGCAAATTGTGTGTGTACGTATCCATTCCATTGCATCTATGAACACATTTCATGTTTTTCAAATTGAACAAGAGGGCTCCCTCTGCACTGGACTCTTGTACTGTCAGACAGAGTTTCCTGAAAATGTTATGGCTGCTGCTGAACATAATGGTTTAAATTTAGTAACGAATGCTTTCTGCACCTGTGCTGCCTAACTTACATGATTTAGGATGAGTTCACATGATTTAGTCACTAGTACAGCGATGTGTGCGCACATAGCTATTTGCGTTTTAGCTACCTATTTGTGTTGGTAACTCGTGGTGTATGTCTATGACCAATGCACATAACTCACTGTGCTAGTAGCAGTATAGCAAGAACAATGAGGCATTTTTTGTTCTTTTCTTATGGAGGTTAATTGTTGGTTGCTAGCAAGCAGATCCATGCTGCTGTTGTACACAATGGTATGATTTTGCTTCATGTTCTCGTGCCACTAGTAGCAGTAGTAAAGACAGAAGATGCTCTGTCTTTCTCATTAGCACTCAGTGTGTATGAACAAGTCCAGTTTGTGGTCAATTTATTTACGAAAAAGAGAAGAGGAGGCCTGCCCTTAATTTTGCTGCTGGAACATGGATGGATTTGTATGTACGCAAATAGTTGCTATGTATGTATAATGGCAGGACAAATCTGTATGTATATGTATATGTTTTTGAGCTTCTTCGCCGAAGCTTGTTTGTGTTTTGTTTCTTTGGATGCTTTGGTTCCTTCCAAGTAAAACAAGTATACTTCTCTACTATTAGGAAGTGCTTGATAAGTTTACTCGTTTCTCTGTCAGTAAGTTTTATGCCTACTAAGAACACTTGCAAATGGTCCATATCGGTGCTAAATTGCTAATGCCTGTCAGGCTTGGCTCACTGATGTTGATAGCGTATGATTGCTCTGCTCAGTATCAAGTTAACAAGACTAGTTTATCCTCGCACAAAGTCTACCAATCTTTATAATCCCTAGTTGCAAGGGGACAAGTTACTGAACCAGCAGTAGATGTGCATATGCCATAGAACTTCTACTGTCCTACTCCTACATGCTCTTTATGTAGCTACAGCCTACAGTCAGCACTATTCTACTGTTGAAATCTTGCTGCCACTTTTAAATCTGTAATAGTCATTGGTCTGTACTTGCTGGTTAAAGGTGGTTGATGGACAAACAATTAAATCCAATCAATTTTCTCCAGCACTTTTTGGTCTGTACTTGCTAGTTAAAGGTGGTTGATGGACAAATAATTAATTTTTTGGTCTGTATCATAGCACAGAAGTTTCAGTAGCCAAGACATGAAGCGGAGAGTATTCATATAAAAAAATTTAGAGTAGATGGAGCTTCTTTGTTTTAATTCAAACAAACTACTACTATTGATTGTTGTGGTTGCTCAACAAGTTATCACTCATTTAGAGTACATGGAGCTTCTTTCTTTTTCATCTCGTTTAATAAGTGGCTAATCATTTGCTATCACTTGGCAAAAATGAAAAGAAAGGAAAGAACCATTGTTTGTAGGCAATGTGATGTTGACAGTAGTTAATTAAACCTGCTACTGCTGTTGTTATGCCTGTATTCACTACTGCTGCTGCTGTACTTGTGATGATGCTACTTGTGATCTTCTGAAATGACCCATTGGCGACTTCATTACGCGGGGATAATGATTTTGCAGGTACCCCGAGAGGCCCTTGAGTTTGCCGGAATGTCGACTAACTTCCGTTCCGGCAAATTCGGGTACTCCATATGTACTATTTTCAGCAAAGGTCATGCTAAAATTTTCCGTGAATTTTAGCATGACTTTGCGAACAATAGGACATATGGGGTACTTGCGACTAATGCATGGGCCGGGGTATCTTAGTACTTAATTAAGTAGGATCCTCTTTGTTTATTTGCCTGCGTAATGTCACGATTGGAGCTGGGGGCGGCCACATGTGAGCCATCCACGAGCCATTAACCTCGCTCCTGTCCTGCCTGCCCACCTCCCCTACCCGGCCCTGACCGCCATTAAAGTAACCAATCAAGCTCCTCATCCACTGTGATCAGAAAGAAACTATGAAAATGACACAACATAAGACAATACCCCCCGATCTAGTCTAAACACACTGGCTGGCTAGTAGTTAGTGTAGGTGTATATATACACATGAATCCACCTACATCCTGAAAATCCATTTAATCAGATGAAGACGACGAAGAAGAAGAGGAGGAGGAGGAGGTGAGGTTGGTTAGCCAAGAGTCAAACCCTAAATGATAAAACCTTGGCTTTTAGGGTGCGTCGGTGTCGATAAAAACCTAAATGATCAATTTTCAGCCCTTGGATTAGTTTAGTATTTTTTCACACTCAGACACCCTTGCTTGCCATGTGTGTGAGAGAGATAGTGAGAGGAGACAAGAAGAAGGGGGTTAGGAAGGGACATGGACCTTAGCAACAACACACTAACAGCGAATTCCTCGAGAATTAGGTTATTTGGTCAACTTAGAGATCTTGTTCCTTGACAATAACCAACTTTTTGACCAAACTTTTTTCCTATTTAGAGCGAAACATGGCCCACAACGATGAGGCCGGCGGTTCGGGCGGCAAGGCATTCTGGGAGCTGTCCCAGGAGATGGAGGAAGAACCTCACCGCTATGAGGACACCGCGGAAGACACCGATCCTTACTACACAACCCCTAGTGGCGTCGGGGATGACACCACTGATGGTGCCGTCGAGGATGCCACCACTGATGATGGCAGCGCACGCACAGATGGCAGCCAACCGAAGAGTTATTGGAAGGACCGGCGCCCGAACGTGCTCGGCACCGTCAAGGAGGAATTTACTGAAGTGAACTGCGACGGGAATCCAACGGCGCCCAAAGAATTAGTCAAGGGGTACTCGGTTCAGCTCGGGTGCATTCTCCGGAGCACTGTCTCGATCAACACCGAGAACCTAAGGCATAAGGACCGAGGGAATTTGCGCAACCTCCTCTTCACGAAGCTGCACAAACGATACAAGTTCCCCGCTGAGTTTGCAAACACACACCTCTCAAGGAATAAAGTGAAAAGTGCCGCCCCCACGAAGATGAGCATGGCCCTGTCTACTTGGAGAAGCACGGTGAAGAGAATGATTAACAAAGGTGATAGTTATGAGAAGATCAAGGCTCAATCAGCGAAGGTGACTACAAGGAGTTCAAGATCAAGTGCGAGAGTGGCGCATCCGAGGGATCAAGTCAGTGGGGCAAAGAGATGCGGGACTTGAACTTAGGGGTCCACAAACTCGGTCCCGGTGGTTACAGAGTGGCGGAACCTATATGGGACAAGGAGGATGCGGAGCGTGCCGAGCAAGGCCTACCACCCCGCTTTGAGAAATACCATGAGAAGTACACCAGAAACTATGTCAGGGCCTGGTACAAGGAGGACCCGGTAACAAAGGAGCTTACCACGGATCCGAAGACCAAGGCGCTTGAGCGTGTTCTGGTAAGGAATACACCCCCGCGTAATTAGCTCCATATGGTTGCATTCTAATTAATGAAGCCAAATTTTTAAATGGTTCACATTCCTTCCGCAGGAGACTGAAAGCAGTAGCGCGGGAGCTCCCCAGCTTGGGACAGCACTCTAAATAGGGCGTTGAACATAATGGAAAACAAGGATAAGCTCAGTAAGCCGTCGTCAGCTGGTCGTGTGGCCGGCAAAGGTTTGTCCACAAAATGGTCGTCATACTATAACGCTGGTGGGCGAAAGGAGAAAAAGACCAGCTCGGAAAGCCAGTCGTGCGAGGTTCAAGAACTCAAGGCACAAGTGGCGCGGATTTCGGAGATTGTCCAAGAGCAAGTGCAACAACAACTGGGAACGACGCTCACCGCCATTGTGCCTAGCTTGATTGAGGGGCTGCAGGCGTGGATTGCGGGCGGCCAACAGGGGCCGCCACCGGTTCCCAGCTTCACGCCAGCAACTCGCACAACGCGCAGGCGGCGCCATTGGTGTCTCCAGCGGAGGCGGTATTGGTGTCTCCAGTGCCGGCACGGGCATTGGAGCTTAATGCACCCGGGTGTACGCCGGTCGGCACCTCGGCAGCAAGCGGCCCCTCCGTCAGGTTCACGCCCGTCGTTGGCGGTGCCTCGACATTAGCCGAGCTCGACGCCATCACGGTAACTAAGCCTCTCGGCCGATGACTTCATCTCCTTGCCTTTGACTGGGCATCCCTAACACCCTACATGTTTTCGCAGGGCGCCGCCGACGTTCCATGCACTCTCCTGCACTTCGTGGGCGGCGAGTTGATCGGTGTCGCCAAGGGCAGAATCGTTCAACCGGGCAACCCCATGTTCCACGGTAATCTGATGCCACCCACCGTGTATAGGGTTGAACTGGTTCGGGTGCTGCCAGGCTGCGATGAGTTGTTACCTCCGATTCGACCCATTGGGGCCGACGAAGATGATGTGATGACCCTCAGCGCCTGCGTAAGCTGGCCCCTGCTTTGGCCGAAGAGCCAGATTCGTTTGGGGGCGGGGGACACCACCCACAGACAACACCGCCAGTCGTGCCGGCGCCAAGCCATGGCAAGACCGCTGCAACGCTACCAGACATGCCGGACATCCCTATGGCACAGGATCCGGACATGCATATGGCACAGGATCCGGACGACGACGACAACGACGACAATACATTTACCAACGTCGATAAGTACTTTGCCGAACATGGGTATGGTGACGAATTCTTCGGGCCTCCTTCTCAAGAACCCAACCCTGAAAAAGACGACCGCGATCTAGCTGGTACCGCGGAGAAACCCAATTGCAACAGGCGTCGTCTGGGGTTCAGTTCTCAGGAGACACCTCCAGCTGCCGCCTTCATCGAGCCTCAGATAGACGAGGTGCGGAATATTATCAGCCCCAACAAACTCAAGAAGGCGGTCTCTGAGCAGAACTCGATCCCATTACATGAGATGAGGAAGAAGGGACGGAAACGAAAGAATAACAAGGGCGGTGCGAGCCAGCCGGCACCGAGTACGATCCCTGCTCAGGACGGGCCACCTTCACCTAAGGATATCTCGAGGAGGGTGCATGTGGCGGGTAGGCCGATGCTACCGACTAATCTGCTCAATGCTGCAACCGGTGCTATGCGGAGTTTGCATGACAGTGTTCTTTCTTTGGAGAAGCGGCGTCTCTCCGAGAATGATTTGGCATACCCGGTTTTCGTGGCCAAGGTGCCAGAGGGCAAGGGCTTTGTGGATAGCGCCATCGGGGGTACGATCGTCCTGCGGTTTGATGACATCTTCGCTATGTTTAACCTTCATCCGCTGCACTACACCTTCGTTCGGCTATTTTCGCTGAGTATGGAGATGCGGATCATTAGAGACAAGACCCCGACATCGTGATAGTCGACCCCTTCTACATGCGTGCCAAGATCTTGGGCAGCGCTGGGGACCGACAAGTCACGAGTTCATACCTCGAAAGCGTCATTCTGGCAAACCCAGATAAGGATAACTTCCTCGTGCCTTACTTTCCCGAGTAAGTCATCCCCTCACCGCCCCGTAACATATGATTTCTTAGATTTTGATCATTCTTTTTTTTCTAACATTCCGTGTTTTGTGTAGTGACACACATTGCACACTCATCCTCTCAAGCCCGAAATATACCATGGCCACGTATTTCTACCCGGACCGTCAGTCGAAGAAAGACTACACAAATATCAAGAAAGTTCTTGATGATGTTCTCCCCGGCTACGCCAGATCTGGAGGCACCTTCAGCGGGCCAGTTCGTAGGTACGACAAGCACATCTTCAGCCACAATACGACGTTCTCCTGCGTCAAGCAGCCGCCTGGCGGTCAGAAGGATGCCTACTAAGCCCTCCATCACATGCGGGCGATCGTACGGTGCCATAATCACCTTCTGCTACCAAATAATCTCAAAGATTGGGCCGCACGCTTGTCGGCAATCCAGGACACGGACATCAAACAAGAATTCTTTCGCATCCAGTCAGAGTTTGCGGAAATCATCCATCAAGATGTCCTTCGTACCTCGGGGCAGTTCTATCTCAGACATCAACCGTCCAACAGTGAGATAGAAACAACGCTACAAATGCAGGCTGACAACGCCCGCGATTTCATGACCATCACGAAAGACGGCGGCTTCATCCACGCTCCGGTCCCTGAGTCGAGTCGAAAGTAGTGATGCTATGTAGTTCTGAAATGTCGATTGGCTCATGTTGTAATATTAAACTTTAATGAACTTGTATGTCTCTTTGGTTTGGACAATCATTCAACTTATAAGTAATCGATGCTATTTATTAGTAGGACCATGAATCGTGCTATTAATGTGTTGCTTTTCTCTTCCGATCCTTTTGTTGCATACTTATATATTGCTTATGTATTGTCCGTAAATTGCTACTAATGTTTTGTTTGGCTAGTGCATAGAGATGCCATCGTATGTCGTGTACAAGGGTAAGGTTCCCGGAGTCTACGACGACTGGGAGGAGTGTCGGAGACAGGTTCACCGTTTCAGCGGTAACAGTTACAAAGGGTACACCACTAGGGTGGAGGCGGAAGCTAGATACGCGCGCTATCTAGCGGGAGAGAGGAGGGAGCGGAGGAGGAACCGGATGAAGACCAGTTTCATCGCGATGATGCTAATCGTGATGACCGCGGCTCTCTTCTATGTGATGGTAGTTTAGATGATCGATATCGACTTGTAATGTGAAGACAAACTCGCTACTCGCGGTTTCGAGACTTGTAATGTTCTAACTTTCTTCGGTCTTTTGAATTCGGAGACTAATATGATGAATTGTATTCGGAGACTAATCTTCTATTGTATTCGATAACTCTGCTGTTTATATGTTGTGCTGTCTATATTCTGTGCAGTAATATGTTTTGTAACCTGTGCAAATATCAGAAAAGAAAAAAAATAATCCCTAATATTCATACTAGTGGCACACCACCCAGAACTTTAGTGGCGCACTGCAAAATTCACACTAGTGGCGCATCAGCAACAAGTGCGCCATTAGTAAGCCAGAGACATGGTTAAATATGGCCCCCTGGGAGGCATTCTAATGGCGCACCGTATGGTATACTAATGGCGCACTACATGGTGCGCCATTAGTATCTGGTATACTAATGGCACACCTGTGGTGTGCCATTAGTAATAAAATCTAATGGCATGGTGCTAGTGGCGCACCTGTAGTGCGCCATTAGTAGGCAAAACAGGTGCGCCACTAGCAGGCCTTTTCCTAGTAGTGTGGAGCTCGAGGTCGCCGCGCTCGCTCAAGTCGCCGCACAAGCGGTGGCCACGCTGGCGGCCGACGACGGGAACACCGTCAGCCACGAGTCCTACTTGCCGCCGTCCAATGTCCGGCACCACCGAGGTCGGGGAATCCTCCGAGGATGAGTAGGGCATGGGAGGCGGCAGGGCATGGTGTGCCAACCGGGCGGTCCGTCTCCCGTGTTCTACTTTTCCTCGCCGGAGACCGCACCTTCATTTCACGGGTCTTGAACCCCGCCCCCGTACATGGAGATCACAGATGGAGGCGTCGGTCGCTGCCGTAGAATAGGTTTAGGGTCGGGTTTCTTTTATTTTTCTGTCCTATAAATGTTCGAAATGTAATGAAAATCTGCCGTGTTTGCATTAATCTCGGCCGGTGTATATGACTTTCACAATAATATAGTATATTGTAGGAGTACTAGCAAGATGCCCGTGCGTTGCACGGAAGATCAAGATCTTGTGGGAGAAAAGGATGAACGAGGGAAGGCCTTATCTGCAAATGCACATTCATGCATTTCACATTTTTCTACATCTACGGGAACCTACGAAAGAGTTAACGTAAACTGCCTGTCTCTCTCCTCCCCTGATTTTTATGGTGGTGGGCCCCTGCCTCCCCCCAATCTACAATCAACAGCTCACACATTTCACATTATGTTAATTACGTAACTGGGACTACGTAGGTGTAGCATTACTCGTCCTAAAAAACCCAACTAAGCCAACCTCCCAGCATATCGCGCGGGAAAAGACCCGGCCGCGCCGTTTTAGTCGGGATTACCGGATTACTAGTAGTAGTATCAATGGATCGCGCGAAGCAACAAGTTTTTTTTGAGGGGGCGAAGCACCTAGTTTAAAAGGAAAAAAGGCCGTACACTCACAGCACCACTGTCGTGGTCGCATTGCACCCCACACACGTTCGGTCCTGCACACGGCTCACACAAACGGAACGCGCTTCGGCTTGCCTCTTCACTGACACGTGGGACTGCACTTGGAG
>NC_057799.1:607843985-607860637 GCF_018294505.1 Triticum aestivum
ACTCCATTCGCTCGGCCGAAGCCACCCTCCCTGCCACGCCGATACGTCGGCGCCGCGGTTCGTCGAGGGAACGCACGGAGATCCTCTCGCTCCCACAGTACGCTCTCGTAGACTGCCGTCCTCTAGCCGCGCCGCCACCGCTGGCGACGTTATTGTGGAGGCGCACGGCGGTCAGCGCCGCCACCACTGGCGACGTTCGTGTGGAGACGCACGGCGGTCAGCTTCTCCCACGGTACGCGCATTCTAGGCCGAGGCCCCGTGCATGTCGGTGTAGCGCTGAATGTTAGATGATAGACACTGTTAATCTCACTGTTTGCCAAAGTAGTTTACAGTCAATATGCTCTGCTTAAGAAGCTTCCTTGCCCCGTTCTGCACTCAATCTGCTTAGCCGAGATGGCATGCCAAGGCCGATTAGTTGCTAAAATATCCTGCCATATATTTATTGTGACGTAGATTGCCATGGTTTAGTAGCCAATCTTTTAGGTGAAATAGCTCTACACCGTTTTATACTTGATCTTTGTTGCTGCGATGGCCTTCGATAGTTCGATGGCTGTGTACTAGGCCTCATTGACTGCTGAAACAGCCTGCCATAATTTAGCACTCAAATCTGTTTGCTGAATTAGCTTTACATATATTTCGTTACTTAGATCTGCTCGTCCAAATATCTTGCCATAGCTTTAAACATCGACCTAGTTATTTTCTTCTGGACTTCATAAAAAAGTATACATGTTTTTCCTGTAATATCTAGTAGAAGAACTAATTTGTATGTCTAACAGATGGACAGGACTTGGACAATTTCTGCTCGAAGATTCTCCACTGCATATGTCGAGGGGGTTGAAAACTTCATGAACTTTATCAGAGCTGAGTATGGTGGTCCGAAATCAGATGTGCTCTACCCGTGTAGCAGTTGTATGAATTCAGTTACAAGACCCCAGTCAACTGTGCAAAATCATCTACACTTGTATGGGATGTCGGTCACATATACTAGGTGGGTTCATCATGGTGAAGCTGTGAACGTCAATGTTATTGACTACGTGGAAGCAGCAGATCACCAACTTGATCTGCCTGATGCTCAGGTGGAAGAGGAGGAGGAGGAGGTGGTGGCGGAGGCAGTGAGTTTGACCAACATTGAAACAATGCTACGAAATGCTCGTGCATTCCGTGAACTTTCACCTGCAGAAGAAAAACGGTGGGCCCGCATGTTGGAACAATGCAACGTGGCTGTCACCCCAGGAAATAAGCTGTCAGTATTCTCATCTATGGTCACCTTTCTTCAGGTTAAGACATCTGAGCGGATGACCAACAAATCATCCGATGCGATGTTGGCTGCTTTCCGCAAAGCTTTCCTAGATACGTCTGAGCTGCCACACACCTAAAGTAAAATGAAGAATTTCGTTCATGCAGTTGGAATTGGATATGATATGATCCATGTTTGTAAGAATAATTGTGTTCTGTTCCAGAAGGATTATGCCAACTTAAGTGAATGCCCGAAATGCAAATCACCAAGATGGAAAGATGGCGATGCTGTGAAGAGGATTCCTCATAATGTTCTGAGACATTTTCCAATTACACCAAGATTGCAGAGGTTGTTTCATGATGCTGAAACAAGAGAGGATGTACTGTGGCATTCTAGGAACCAGGATTTCCGAGATCAGAATGTAATGAGCCATCCATCTCATGGTAGTGAGTGGAAAAGCTTCAATCAGAAGCATGAAACGTTTGCTGCTAACCCGAGAAACATTAGACTTGGCTTAGCTTCAGATGGATTTAACCCATTTGGCCACCAGAGCGCCACATATAGCATGTGGCCAGTGCTTGTTATCCCTTACGGCATGCCTCCAAATGTGTGCACCAAAGAATCAAACTACATGATGGCCTTGCTCATCCCAGGTCCAAAAAGTCCTGGAAAGGATTTTGATTTGTTCATGGAGCCTCTTGTGGATGAACTTCAACAGCTATGGAGGGGTGTTCTCACTCGAGACCTATATAGCAGCCCACCGGCTGATTTCTTTCTACGTGCTATTATAATTTGGTGCATCCATGATTATCCGGCTTTGGGCACTATGTCAGGGCGAGCGACACATGGTTACAATGCATGTGTTCGCTGTGACAGGAATCCGCTGTCATACGCAATACTTAGCAAGATCTGTTACATTGGACACCGCCGTTTCCTTGCCAAGGACAAGCCGCATCCTAGAAAATACCGAAGACATGTGTTCAATGCAAAGCGGGAAAACCGTGATGCGCCAAAGAGGCTCACCTCCGATGAGTTGCAAGTGGAATTAGAGAAGGTCAGTCATATTACACGAGGTGTCGGAGTAAATGGCCACGGGTAGCCTAACCGACTCCCCCTGGCTCTTTAAAAAATTATCGGGCCGATCGAGCCTTCAAGCACCCAAAGCACAGGGCCGCCTTCCCCTGGCCGGCTATCTCACGGACAGACTACTGGAAGATGGCCCGGCCCTAAAAACCCTCCCGAAGAGAGCCACAAGATGGCCGACTCCAAGAAGCCGGCCACAAGAGGACCGACTCCGAGAAGCTGGCCACAAGAAGATCGGCTTCTGGCAAGCGGCCAAGATTGCACCCTCAAGGGCTGCACCCACATAACGGTGACAAGATGGGGCGTGGCTATAGTACAGCCTGCCACCCCCGAATCCTGGAGCACGCGTGGCCACAGTGCACCGTACGGGTCGGCCATCCCCCGTCCGGCACGGCACTGTTGCCATGCTGACCATGACGCCACCCACGACAGGCTATCAGTACGGCCCGCGGGCGGCGGGCCCCTTCGGCCAGAGAGAAGCTCGAAGGCGGCCAACCCTCCCCCCGTCGGCCTGGGGCGTAGCCGGCTCCCAATAGCCGGCTACCGCCCTCCCTTGAAGTATGTGCATCATTAAGGAGACAAGACGAGGTAAGGCTACAGTGAGAGCCCGCCAGGCGGCGGCACTGTGGCCATGCTTACCTCGGCAAAGCCCTCGTCATCAGGGGCGAGGCTATAGTAACCAGCCGCCGGCAAAACCCCCAGGTGGTGGGGCCGGCCTGTCGGCCAAGAGGCCGGCAGTCGGCGGGCCCCAGCGGCCGGCGGAGAAGCCGGCGAATACAGACACTGACGGCTTGGACCCGCGTCCAGCCAGATTACCATTGTACCCCTGGGGGGTAGGCCTATATAAACCCCCTGGGGCACCCATGCTAAAGGTTGATCTCTTAGAGTTTTAGACACCACATAGAGAGAAGAGGAGAGCTAGCCTTGCCCTTCTTCTTTCTCTAGCCAAACAGCTCAAGGAGCCACTTGTAGCCACTTGTGTTGATCTAGTGATCATGCGGAGACCCCGCAGTGCAGGTCTAGGGGTGTTATCTCCACGGAGAGCCCCGAACCTGGGTAAGATTCGCCGGCGTGCATGTCTTCCCCCTATCCCGTTTCCAGGCACCGGCGACGTCTTACTGGCTCCCACAATGATAAGCCACCTGTTGGCATATGTCGCACCTACCACCCGACATTTTGGCGCCCACCATGGGGCCAGGTGCACCGTCGTCCGGAGACCTGTTCTGGACGGGAACGCTTTTCCTTCCCAGCGAGCATAGCCAGCCCGGCACGCCCGATGGCGCTTGCCCCGACGCACTGCAAGGCGTCGACGACGCCTGCGCGGCGAGCTGCCTCGCCGATCTTCTTGGCGAGGCTCGCATCTCCGACGAGCCTACGTCCGACGCGGGCACAGACTGCCCCGAGAGCCACCTCGTCAGCCTCCTCGACCAGCTTCATGTCTCCAGCGAGCTCGCTGTGGACTTGGAGTCGGTCGGCTCCACCGACCCGATGCTTGTCGACTCCGACACGGCATCGCTTGACGCCTTCCCCACCAACGTGGTGATCATCGACGACCCTCTTCCTCGAGCCGACAGTGGCAGCAGCGCTGTCACTGAGGTGCTGGTCATCAGCCACGGCGCCGCCACAGGCGAGAACGCCCACGACGCCCTACAAGCGGTGCTACACGACCTGTCCGCCCCCATCCCGGCCGACGCCGACGCCAAGACACTGGAGGCATGCCGCCTCGCCCTCATCGCGGAGGGCCAGAAGATAGCATCCTCTTCGCCCTCGTCACTTGAGTCGAGCTCCACCGTCTGGCACGGCATCTTCACCATCCTCTCCCTCCTCCTCTTCGCCCTCGTCACTGGAGTCGATCTCCTTCGCCGAGTCCTCACCATCCGCTTGGTTCAGCCCAAACCACTCCTCCGGCTAAGCAACACCGTTATCATCCACCTCGGGGGCAAAGGCACTAGTGTCGGTGTAGTCGGCGATCGCCGAGGCGCGCTGGATGATAGCCGGCCGCACCGCCTCCAGCTCCTCGTCGGCCTCCTGCCGCCAGGTGGTCAGCTGGTCCAAATCCAGCCCAGGATACCAAGCCCGGACGAACTCCAGCGCCCGCTTGGCGCCTGACCGAGCTGCAGAAGCCTTCCAGGCCTCAAAGCGGCCAACCGCTACCTCCAGCCAGTCGGCAGTCCGACTGGGGGTACGGGGAACCACCTCGCCGGACCAGAGGGCGGCCAGCACTTGCGCCCCAACGCGCTGAAGACGGCGGAGCATGCGGTGAGCCGGCTGGAGGCGGGCTTGGATCGCCAGAAGCTGCTCCTCAAGCGACCGGCGAGCATCTGGCGCGATCTCAGCTCCAGCCTGCCTTTGTGCTCGCGGTGGGCCTCGATGACTTGGCTAGCGGCAACGGAGTAACCAGGGAAGTACTCTGCACAAATAAGAAAGGAAGAGAAAAACACAAAGTCAGAAAATGGACCAAATGGCAGGCGGCAAGCAAAGGAACGAAGAAGAAGGCGGCCTACCGTCAACCAAATCTTTGATCTGGCCGTAGCCCTTGTTCAGCGATTGCCTTGCCTTAGCCCAGCTCGTTGCCTCGATCTCGTATTCGGCTTGGAGGGCGGCCTCGCTGTCCCGCGCCGCCTTTAGGGCCGCCTTATGGCTCTCCTCCTGGTTGGCCAGCTTCTTGACCAAGCGGTCACGCTCCTGAGCCAAGGCGTTGAACTCGGCTTCCTTGGCGCGAAGGGCGGTCTGGGCCCCACCCAACTGCTCCCTTAGGTCGGCATTGGCCTCTGCAGATATGGTAAAGAAGAAAAAAGCAATAAGAAAGAAGTCGCCAGGAAAGATCCGGCTCGACTGCTCAGCAGTCGGCCCGAATCTCGGGGACTACACCCAGTGGGTGCGCTGACGCACCCCCATGTGAGATAAAAGATGAAGCACTTACTCCGGATCTCAGTTAGATCAATGGTCTTCTGGTTCAGCTCCCCAGCCTGGGAGTTGAAGGTAGCCGCGCGGAGGTTGTGATAATCCTGCAAATAGGATAGAGGAGCGAATAAGAACAAGATAGCAATCGAAGTCTACTAAGAAGTTCCAAGCCGCCTGCTCAGCTGCCGACTCGGAACTCAGGGACTACACCCAGTGGGTGCGCTGATGCGCCCCCACAGAAGAAATCAAGAACAAAAAACAAAAAAAGCGGGAAGACTCACCTAAATGGTTGTCCGCATCGCGAAGAACTCTTGAGTATACTGCTTCAGCACGGTGGCCTGGGATTGAAGCCGGTTCCGGACTTCTTGAGCCGCCACGTTTAGCATGGCCGTTCCACCACCCGACGTCCACCCCGAGCTCGCGCTGGCCGTCTCCAGATCCTGGGCTGACGAGGTAGAGCCCGCGGCCTTCTGCGGATCCGGCGCCGAAGTCGCCTTCCCTGCGCAATGGCACGATGGCGACCGGACCACAAGGTCTGCCCTCGCAGCCGGCTCGCCTCCAGCCGGTTGCATGGGCGGCGCGCTAGGCCGGTTGCCTTGGTCCGGCCCAGTCGGCGATGGCGGTGCCGCCTCCCTCTCCCGGACGACGACGTCATCCTCCTCCCTCTCCATCCACGACTGGTCGCCACCGGCTTCCTCCGGTGGGGGCTCCCGGATCTCGGGCGCCACAGCGCGCAGGGGGACGACAAGCTGCGGAGGCCGGTTACGCAAGGCTTCCGCCACCTTCTCTGCGGCTGCAGCCTCCACCGGAGCCTTAGCCGCCGCGTCGGCTTGTGCCTCCGCCGACTCCTCCGCCATCTCCCGGGTTGCCTTGGCAGCGGCCGCCCTCAGCTCCTCCGCCTCCCACTCCTCCCGCGCCTCCCGCGCATTCCGCTCCGTCGCCTCTTGAAGCTCGACACGGGGGTCCACGCGGCGGGCGCTTGCAGATCCTCCCGCCGCTCCAACCATGGAGGCGGCAGCTGTCCGCTCAAGAGAAAGCGGAGCCCTTTTTTTAAGTCAAGACAAAGACTCAGAAGAATATCAACAAAAAAGAAGAAGGAATACGGGAGAGAACTGACACTTACGCCGAAACCATTTGTGGCTGCTTCACCACCTTGCCGAAGCGGGCAGCCTTCGCGGCTGCCTCGTCCCGCTTGGTCACCGCCGCCGCGCTCTTGGGCTTCTTTGGCCAACTGCCGAATATGCTCGGCGCGGCCCGGCGCTTCTGCGCACCGCCTCGGACAGCTGGCGCGGCAGATGAACCCGCGCCATGATTGGACGCCGGCTGGCGGCGCGGGACGACTTCCGCCTCGTCATCATCCGGCCAGTCGTCGAAGCTGGCTCCAAGCCCGGAGCCGCCTGCCTCGCCGCCTCCCCCCACGGTGTCGTCGACCAGAGCTGCCGCCCCCAAGTCGGGGTCGTCCAAGTCGTGCACCGTACGGTCGGGAAGATATTGGCGCTCCACCCCCGCTGCCCAGGCTGCCGGTCGAAGGAGGGGGCTCTGTCAAGACAAACCGACTGGTCAGAGTCGGCCAAGAGAAACTTGGTGACAAAAGTAAAGAAGAGAAGAAAAAGAAAGCTTACCATAGGTGGGGGATTGGCATGGGAGTATGGCTCCTTGCCAAACTGCCACTCGTCGGTGAGCTCGCAGTTCGCGAGGTAGTTCACCATGAGAGCTACCTCGGCATGAGGCATCTCCTAGCTACACAGCCGACTCGGATCGAGTGGCCGCTCATTTGACAAATCATATGAGGGCGGCCTTGGAGCGGGAGCACCCGGCGCGCCACGAAGGCGGCCAGCAGGTCGGGCCCGGTCAGGCCCTCCGACTGGACCATTACCCGAAGTCGTGCGACGGCGGCGGCTCCAGCAGGCGACAGCGTTCTGGCTCGATAGGACCATTGGTGCCGCCTCCCAGCCGGCGGGCCGGCTACATAAGCCGGCAAGTTGACAAAGTCGCCTTGCGAAGCAACGTTCTTCACATAGAAGTAGGATTTCTGCCAGAGCTTCACCAATTGGATCAGCGTGATGGGAGGAAAAGGGTTGTCAGCTACCGGCCTCCGCACCGCGATGATGGCGCCACTCTGAGCCGGCACGCCCCTCATGGCGGTACCGAGCTTGGACTGGAAGAATTCCCCCCAGAGCTCAAGGGTGGGAAGGACGCCGAGGAAGCCCTCGCACAAAGTGACGAAGGCAGACAGCAGCACCACTATGTTTGGAGTAAGGTGGTGCGGCTGGAGCTGGTAGAATTCGAGGAAGGAACAGAAGAAGCCGCTCGCAGGCAGGCCAAGGCCGCGCAGGCAGTGCGAGCGGAAGATTACCAGCTCGCCCTCCTCCGGCGCTGGCGAGATCTCCCTCTCCAGTGCAAGACGTATCCGCACATGATCCTTGCCGGGCAACCGCCGCGTCTTGCGGAGGAAGGCGATGTGGTCCGCGTGGACGTTGGAGCCGTCCCAGTCTCCGCCGCGCAACATGAGGGCAAGAAGACGATGAGAAAGGCGCGGCGACGGTGAAAGCACGGCCCCGCGGCGATGAAGCTGCGGGGTAGTGCGATGACTGGAGGGACGGCACGATGGCGAGGGGCTACGGCGATGGAGAGGAAGAAGTAGAAGATGGCGGAGCGAGGGCGAGCGTGCGAGCGTCTGTGCCCTTCCTCCTCCCCCTATTTATAGCGTCGTGCTGCGAAGCCGAGGAGGCGAGGCGTAGGGGGACGTGGGATTAACTGCGCCCACTCCCCCACGTCCCGCAATTATTGCGCCCTAACGGCGTGCGGAAACTGCCGCTGGAAGGCGAATGGCCCGTTTTGGGCCACAGAAGATCCACACCTAGGCCTAGGCGTGGAAGTGGTGGTCCCCAGCCTGCGGCGGCGTCCCGTCACGTGCGTGGGCTGGCAGGCTCTTCCAGCCGGAGGGTGCCATGTGGCACGCGGGCGGCAAGCGGCCGGCCCGCAACCCGGCGTGCGCGCCAGCTGGCGCCCGCCTTCAGACTTCAAAACCTCACCAAGACGGCGCACCTGATCAAAGCCGGCTCCCAGCTGCTGGCTCCTCAAGATAGGAAGCTGATTGAAGTTCTCGTCCTCCTTTCAGCCTCGAAGCCCAACCAGCTTCGGGGACTACTGTCGGAGTAAATGGCCACGGGTAGCCTAACCGACTCCCCCTGGCTCTTTAAAAAATTATCGGGCCAATCGAGCCTTCGAGCACCCAAAGCACAGGGCCGCCTTCCCCTGGCCAGCTATCTCACGGACCAACTACAGGAAGACGGCCCGGCCCTAAAAACTCTCCCGAAGAGAGCCACAAGATGGCCGCCTCCAAGAAGCCGGCCACAAGAGGACCGACTCCAAGAAGCCGGCCACAAGAAGACCGGCTCCCGGCAAGCGGCGCATATTGCACCCTCAAGGGCTGCGCCGACATAACGGTGACGAGACGGGGCGTGGCTACAGTACAGCCTGCCACCCCCGAATCCCGAAGCAAGCATGGCCACAGTGCGCCGTACGGGTCGGCCATCCCCCGTCCGGCACGGCACTGTTGCCATGTTGACCATGACGCCACCCACGACAGGCTGTCAGTACGGCCCGCGGGTGGCGGGCCCCTTCGGCCAGAGCGAAGCTCGAAGGCGGCCAAGCCTCCCCCCGTCGGCCTGGGGCATAGCCGGCTCCCAATAGCCGGCTACCTCCCTCCCTTGAAGTATGTGCAGCATTAAGGAGACGACGAGGTAAGGCTACAGTGAGAGCCCGCCAGGCGGTGGAACTCTAGCCATGCTTACCTCGGCAAAGCACTCGTCATCAGGGGCGAGGCTACAGTAACCAGCCGCTGGCAAGACCCCCAGGTGGTGGGGCCGGCCTATCGGCCAAGAGGTCGGCAGCCGGTGAGACCCACCAGTCGGCGGGCCCCCGCGGCCGGTGGAGAAGCCGGCGAATACAAACACTGACGGCTTGGACCCGCGTCCAGCCAGATTACCATTGTACCCCTGGGGGGTAGGCCTATATAAACCCCCCGGGGAACCCATGCAAAAGGTCGATCACTTAGAGTTTTAGACACCACATAGAGAGAAGAGGAGAGCTAGCCTTGCCCTTCTTCTTCCTCTAGCCAAACAGCTCGAGGAGCCACTTGTAGCCACTTGTGTTGATCTAGTGATCATGCGGAGACCCCGCAGAGCAGGACTAGGGGTGTTATCTCCACGGAGAGCCCCGAACCTGGGTAAGATTCGCCGGCGTGCATGTCTTCGCCTTATCCCGTTTCCAGGCATCGGCGACGTCTTACTGGCTCCCACAATGATAAGCCACCCGTTGGCATATGTCGCACCTACCACCCGACACCAGGAAACCATCCTGATAATGGTAGCGGGAAAAGGAAGCGTGGCAGGGCAGAAGAGAGATTATTGTTTACTCGGAGGTCCACTTTGTGGGACTTGGAGTATTGGAAAGATTTGGATTTGCGGCATAATCTTGATGTGATGCACATCGAGAAACATATATGTGACAGCATTATCGGCACACTTCTTAATATTGAATTCAAGACGAAAGATACCTTAAAATCTAGGATTGATTTGACACACCTTGGTATCAGAAAGGATTTGCAGGTGCAAGATGAAGGTAAACCACGGAATATGGCACCAGCTGTGTACGTCTTGGACAAGGTAAAAAGAAAAGAATTCTACAAGGTCCTGTCACGTGTGAGATTCCCACATGGATTTGCTTCCAACCCTGAAAGGAGAGTCAGTCCAGATGGAGACAAGGTACAAGGGTTGAAAACTCATGACTGCCACGTCCTACTTCAAAGGGTTTTACCTGTTATCCTTAGAGGATTGGACCGCCCTGACTTATACAGAGCAGTTGCAGAGTTGGGACAATTCTTCAGGGAACTCTGCAGTAGAAATATCAGGATAGATGCTTTGGAGCGTCTTAGAGACAAGATACCAACTATCCTATGCGACCTTGAGAAGATATATCCTCCAGCCTTCTTTGATGTGATGGTGCATTTGGCTGTTCATCTACCTGATGAGGCACTACTTAGAGGTCCAGTACAATATGGCTGGATGTACCCTATTGAAAGGCGGCTAGGCACTTTCAAGGGCTATGTTAGGAACAGAGCTAGACCCGAGGGTTCCATTGCAGAGGCCTACATTGCTACAGAAGCGTTGACATTCTGCTCAAAATACATTGAAACAGCTCATCAGCTTAGCAAAGACGTGGATGAAGACAATCCCGAGCTCAATGTTTTCGATTATTCTGTTCGAGTTACAGGGAAGAGTCGCCAAGAGGACAAACCTAAAGATTTGGACAAAATGGTTTGGTATGTGTTGAATAACTGCCCTGAGATACTACCTTGTATCAAGTAAGTGCTAAGTACTGCAGCTTATACATCGTAATCTACTAAACTTGCAGCACATTCTTATATATTTAGATGTTTGACGCGATCACTATGTTGTGCAACATCTACAAAAAGGAGTTGCTGCCGCAAAATCCGAGAAACATTGACAAACTGGTTATGGCAGGATTTGCGAAATGGTTCAAGAGCCATGCAAGCTTTTGAATTGCATTGTGAGTTTTTTTAATATATTGAGTACATAAGATGATCAGCTTGTCTATTTTCTAACCATAGGTTAAGAAGATGCGGGAGGATGGGCAGGCAGTTGATGATGCCCTTTACGCACTAGCAATGGGTCCTAATACTCGGGTAAGAGATTATGAATCTTGCATTGTTGGAGATGTGCGCTACAACACCCTTGCACGAGACGAAGACAGGAAGACACAAAACAATGCCATCATGAGCACGGATACGTATGACAAAGAGACTACTGAAACGTATGCTAACATAACACACATTGTTCAGTTGCAGTATATCTCCAGTTTCGAGGATCATCGGTGTGTGGTTCTGTTGTGCTATCGTTGGTATAACCTGTTTTCCAGGATCGCAAACCCCAGAGCTGATGATTATTTCAAATCCATCAATGTCAAGGCGGCGTACCAGACCAACGAGCCTTTTATTTTGGCAAATCAAGCAACACAGATATTTTTCTTGGAAGACACATTTGCACGTAGCGATGACTGGAGAGTAGTGCAAAGGTTTGAGCAGAGGAATTCGTTTAATGAAGTTGCACAACAAGATGATGCTTACACTGCTCCTGATGTACAAGATAACACAGATGTTCCTAATATCTTTGAGAAGCATCACGTCAATGACGCCGGCGAAAAGATTGCCTGTCGTGCTATGGACATACAAGAGTTGATCAAGAAGAAGCCAACGTTCGAGGACGTTGAGGACGAAGAAGAAGATGACACCATGGGGAATTACGATTCAGACTGATACACATGGCGAAGATGTTGACGCTGCTGCTGCAGATGATGATTACATTGCTTTTGTCGTATTTGCCAGTCAGAAGACATTTTTTTATCTACTATGTGAAATTGTGTTTGCTATGACAACTGAAACCTAATGAACATGTTGTTTAGTATTTTCCTGTGAGAACATCACTTGTTATGTATGCTGATTTGTGTTTGGTGATTGTATGACGACTAAAACATGATGACATTGTTGTTTAGTTGTACTCATATTTGACTGTGAAACTTGAATCTAATGACATAGTTTGCTATTGGACTGCAATTTGCTCGACGTCTTCGAATGAGAACAAAGCTGACCAGACAGGTCCTCTGCTAATTTATTTATTTATTACCAAAAGGGCCTCTGCTATTTATTTATTTATGAGCAAAAGGGGATACCCCCTGATTTCCGTTAATAGAAATCATTAGATGTCCACAACACTACGCCCAGCCTGCTACACGGGTTTCATTCATTACTAGTTTCAGCAAAGTGCTCATGGCATAGCCACTGAATACATCACGAGTGCTACATACATTGCAAATAAAGAGACAATCATCCTACAGAGCACATCGATTTTTCCCATTATCTTCACAAGCTCTTTCATCTCCTCATTGCTGTCAAGGCCGTTCAGCAGCTGTTTCTTGGCCATGATCAGAGGAACTGCATCTTTAACCTTCTGCTCTGCATCTTCCTCTTCTGTCGTTCCTTCAATTACTTGTCCAACACCCCAACCTGTTGGTATTGGGATTCCTCGGCTAACCAAATAATCAGTGTAGTTGCACTCCCCCACATCAGCAACTTCCCAGAAATACAAATCACACGAATCTTCCCATTTCTGCACAAATCAAATTGGAAGATCATTAACCAAACTATTAAAAATCAGCAACTAAAAGCAGCAGAACATCACTTAAACATATTATTACCCCATGATTCGGGCATTTGTAGAAGACTCGGCCAGGGTTGAGGATTGTGGTTGAGATGCGACGGATGACTCTGCGTGATTTGCAGCAGTGGCACCACACCAACAGTTGCGGGTAGCGATGAGCAAACGGCTGCGGTGCGCGTGCTGGCGGGGGTGTGATTAGTCCCACAGGAGATGGTACGGGTGGCGACTTGGCGCATATTTGGTTGTTGCGTGCTGAAGAGCAGGTGGACGAGCAGCCAGCGGACATGGTTGCTGCGGCCAGAGCTTCTGATGCTAGGCAGAGTAAGTAGAGAAGAGGAGAAGCGAACGTTGGATATCTTAGTTTCATTACTTGCAGAGTAGCATAGCACCATATATAGTCATAGTGTAGGTTTGGATTCGAACCAGCTACAGGAGCACGTCTCTCTTTTTTCTAAAACTCAGCAACGTCTCTTTACTGGTACACTAGCTTGGTCTATACACCTTCTCAAATCTTTGATTCCTCCACCTGACATCTGGGACACACCGGAAGGGTCTCTATATTTCGCAAAAAAACATGCCCCCCGCTGACAGGTCGGACCCACCAGCTATCTTCGCACGCAAGGAAGTGCCTCCTTATTATGCACAAAAAAATGAATACTCCCCCTGCCAGCTGGAACCCAGCATCGTGGGAGGCTGACTTGTGGGCCTACCAAGTTGACGGGGACGGAGGGTTTTGTCAACTTACTCAATATGAACGATTCTAGCTCCAGTTACCGTACGATGTTCATCCAAGGGCAGTAGTGCTTCTTCAACCTCTGGTCTTCTTGCTCCAGCCGCTCAAACCAGCGTCGGTCGTGCCGTGTGCTCCTGACTTCCATAGCCGGCTGTGATGCCGCGGAGGCCTCACCGCCCCCTACTACTCCCACCGCTCGCTAGGCCATCCCTCTACTCACCCATACCCCCTGTTATTCTGCGGCGACGGCAGCCTCACACCGCAGCCGAACCAGTGAACCCTCGTACTCCTCTCCACCTGGGCATCGACTGCCGCGTCTTCCCCGGCTCCACGTCGTCCCCTTCCTAGGCCTCGCCGTCGTCCACCGCCTTGGTGCTCTAGGCACGGCGTGGTCAATGTGGTCAACGACCGACTTCTATCGGAAGAGTATTGTACGTGGAGAGGCTGACAGCTGGGTCCACGGCCACAGCCCAGTCTTTTTGTGATTTGTCAAGTAAGTCGCTTTGTCAGGCCTGTTGAGCTGCAAATATTTCAAGAGGAGGAGAGCTTCATTCGGCTAGCCGAGTAAATGGCCTATCAGTAGTGAGAAATGGGACGTACATTTTTAAAACACATCAAACCGGCAATTAGTTTCAAATTTCTTTTTTTCATTTCAAGATTTTAAATTGCATTAATTTTTATGCGTGGACAATTTGTTGGATTTTATATTTATATACATTTATTTTTAAAATCAGTTTGAATGTGACTCGAAATTTCGGGATTAAAAACAGTTCGGACCGCACCGAAATATGCAAAATTTCGTATAATTTTTTAACCGTGGCCACAACATGGGCTGTAATGCTAACAAAAAGAATATGGGCTCCAAAAAAATCCTTAAGAATTAGCAAATGGGCTGTAAATTATTAGAAATAGTGGCAGATTGGTTGTATGCTGTTTTCCACAGATTTGAGGCTTTCCTAAAAAAAAGGTTGACGCACAAGCAGTGATTGTTGGATGTCCATCCAACGACCGTCGTGCTTCTTCAATCTCTGCTCTTCCTGCTCCAGCCGCTCAAACAAGCGCCGGCGGGACTGCCTGCTCCCTCCTCCCTGCAGCCGGCTGTGCTGCCTCGCAGGCCTCACCGCCCCACCGTACTCCCATCGCTGGCCTAGCCATCCCTCTACTCACCCACACCTGTTGTTATTCTCCGGCGACGGTAGACGAACCAGTAAACCCTCGTATAGTCGTACTCCCCTCCGCGTGGGAAACAACTGCCTAGTCTTCCCTGCCTCCATGTCGTTCCCTTCCAAGGCCTCGCCGTCGTCCACCACCCTGGTGCTCTCGGCGCGGCGTGGTCAACATGGTCAAGGAACGACTTCCATCGGAAGAGTACTGTACGTGGAGAGGCTGACAGTTGGGTCCACGGCAGCCCCTAGGAAGTGCCTCCTTATTATGCGGAAAATAATTATTCCTCCACCCGACAGCAGGGACCCAGCAGACGAGCCATCGTATTTGGCGAAAACATGTTTCCCCCCTGACTGCTGGGACCCACCGGACGGGCCAACGTATTTCACGAAAAAAGTTCCCCCCGCTGTCAGCAAGGACCCACCGGAGGTGCCTCCTTATTACGCACAAAAAAATGAATACTCCCCTTGCTTGTTGGGACCCACCTTGGTGGGAGGCTAACTTGTGGGCCTACTAAGTTGACGGGGACCGAGTGCTTTGTCAACTTAGTCAATATGAACGATTCTAGCTCCAATGACCGTACGATGTCCATCCAACGGCCGTAGTGCTTCTTCAACCTCTGGTCTTGTTGCTGAGCCGCCCAAAGCAGCGCTGGTCGTGCCGCATGCTCCTACCTCCCGTGGCCGGCTGTGCTGCCGCAGAGGCCTCACCGCCCCCTACTATTCCCACCGCTGGCCAGGCCATCCCTCTACTCAACCACACCCCCTGTTATTCTACCGTGACGGCAGCCTCACACCACAGCGAACCAGTGAACCCTCGTACTCCTCTACGCTTAGGCTTCCACTGCCGTGTCTTCCCCGGCTCCGCGTCGTCCCCTTCCTAGGCCTTGCCGTCGTCAACCGCCCTGGTGCTCTTGGCATGGCATGGTCAACGTGGTCAAGGAACTGCTTCCATCAGACATGGACTGTACGTGGAGAGGCTGACAGCTGGGTCAACGCCCGCAGCAAGGAAGTGCCTCCTTATTACACGCAAAATATTTATTCCTCCACCTGACAGCAGGGACCCACCGGACAGGCCACCGTATTTCACGAAAAAAATGGTTCCCCCTGACTGTTGGGACCCACCAGCTACATCTTCACACGCAAGGAAGTGCGTCCGGGCAAAAAAAAAACAATTCGCCCCCCTAACTGCTGGGACCCACCAGCTACATCTTCGCAGGCAAGGAAGTGCCTGACAGTCGGGACCCACCTGGTCTAAGCGTACATAGCATTGTCATTCTGGTCACGAACGAGTACATACATACTGTTCGATGTAGAGGCGCGCACGTGTCATAGTAGAGGCGCGCACGTAGCATGTACACGTACGTACAGCGGCCAGTGTGCAAGAAAGAAAATACGGCCACGTACGTACATACGGGCAGGGTCTCGAATGCCTACTCGCGCATACGTACGGCTAGGGCTAGTGTACATGGCTGGGTCGGAACGGAGAAACAGCGTCGTCGTCGTGTTCATGGGGAGCCAACCGACTGGGTCGGAACGGAATGCGTCATCGTGTTCATCGGGAGGGCTTGGACGGAACAGCGGATGGAAACGAGGCCTGGCGTACCCCAGAATAGAGGAAACGGCCTTGTGTTCGACCGGCCATGTTCGAAACGGGATCCTGTTCATCGAGAGGGGTCTGGCGTACCACAAAACGGAGGAAACAGACCTCCTACGGTCGAAACGGGGGTCCTGTTGATCGGGAGGGGTATGGCGTACCACAAAACTGAGGAAACGGACTTGTGTTGGAGCGCTACGATCGAAAGGGGTGTCCTGTTCCTCGGGAGGGGTGTGGCGTACCGCAAAACGGGACTCCACGGGACACTGTTCATCTCCACCGTCGACCCCCTCCAGCCTCCATGGGCTACTGTTCATCCACCGTCGACCTCCTCCAGCCTCCACCTACGACTGTTCATCCATAGGGCTCCTGTTCATCCAGCCTCCACCGCGCGCTACTCCACCGGCTACTACTGTTGAACTAGCCATCTCCACGAGCTCCAGTTCAACCACCCCTACACGGGCTACTGTTCATCCAACCCTCCACCGTCTACTGTTCATCCTGCCCTCCACGGGGTCGTGTTCATCCTGCCCTCCACGCGGTCCTTTTTCATCCAGCCCCAACCAGCTCGAACGATCGGGGTCCTGTTCATCCACCCCCACTGGGAACTGTTCATCCAAACCCCCCAGCCACGCTCACTGTTCATCCAGATGCAACGCCACGGGGTCCTATTCATCCACCCCCACCGGGAACT
>NC_057799.1:607861044-607892472 GCF_018294505.1 Triticum aestivum
GCTTCTGTTAGCAGCAGTAGCGAAAGAATCGCTCGATCGGGTTCAATTAACAGCCATCGATCGATCGCTCGGGTTCAGTAACGCGTAGCCTGCAGTGCAATCGCTCGGGTTCAGTTAGAGCCCAATGCCTCGCTCGGGTTCAGTTAGAGCCCAACGCCTCGCACACACGCGCGTACGTATGAGAGAAACGCGCATCGCTCGGCCCCCGACCACCCACCATAACCGGGGACTCCCCGATATTTTCTGCGCCCTTGCTTCTACCATGGTTTTTCCGTCATGGACGGCCCAAAGAATGTCATGCAGCTGCGTCTCCTGCCTGCCCAGGACGAAAAGCCCATTTTCTGTCATGATTTTTTGTCATAGAAGTAGGACCCCACCACATCTATGATGATACCGGGTTTTGTCACAATTATCGTCATAGAAGTGTCATAAGTATGACAGAAAACATTTTCGTTCAGCCCAAAATGTCAAGGCTGTGTCTTTTTTTTGTAGTGCAAGGCCGCTGCCGATGAGGAGGTGGTTGACGACCAGCCTTCCTCCTCCACTGCCTCTGGCTCGGGCCGGTACCTGAAGGTGAGCGACGACCTGTTCGTCCACCTCCCAGGGACGGCGAGCACCGGGGCGCCCGCCGAGGGGGAGGTGTTTGTTGACGAAGTGCTCGCCGCCATCGGGCTTGAGGTTGTTGCCGAGCCGAGCACCGGTGGCAGCGGTTCCCAGGAATAGCGGCTCCTCCAGGCCATGAGCGCCAACTTCCAGAAGCTCCAGGCGCTTCACCGCGCCCGCTTGGACAAGGCCAAGTCCAGGATGGCGGTGGTGGACAAGGCGGAGGCAGATCTCGAGGAGCGCGTCGCCGAGGCGCAGGCTTGGTTCCGCCAGGCCCACAAGGACTTGAAGGCCGCCCAGGCCATGCTGGCCGAGCGCAAACTGGAGCTCGTCATGAAGCAGGCGGACATCAAGAAGGCCCAGGAGCTGGCTAAGCAGCAGGCCACCCAGGCCGAGGCTGTTCGGCACCAGCAGCAGGCCGCGCTAAACTCCCAGCAGGAGGACCTTTCCGCGCGTGAGGAGAAGCTTGCCGCAACACTCCGCGGCAAGGATGAGGAGGTGGAGAAACTCGTCATGCAGCGGACCCAGGAGCTGGAGCAGAGGCACAAGGAGGCACTCAATGCCCAGGCTCTGGTTCACGCCGGCAGGGTGAAAGAGCTGGAGGTGGAGCGGGACGGGCTGAAGGATCAGGCCCTGAAGTTGGCAAAGGAGAAGGACACGCTCAACGGTGCACTGGTGGAGGCGCAGAGCGCAGTCCTCGGCGAGGTTGAGCAGCTTTCCAAGGCCAACAACTCCATCAAAGACCTCAAGCTAAAGCTGGAGGGCCTCGAGGGAGCGCTGTCGGAGGCCAAAGCCTGGGTGGAGACCCTGGCCAAGGATCTGGAGAAGGAGAGGCAGATGCGGAAGAACGAAACCGCCAACCACGCGGATTTCGTGAAGGAGGAGAAGCTCTGGGTCAGCCGTCTCGCCGAGGTCGCCGGCAGGATCACCACGCAGCCGGCCACCATGGGGATGCCAAACGGGAGGTACGTCCCGGAGCCGAGCGTGAGTCCCAACGCCAAGCTGACCCTGTTCTTCGAGGGTGTTCTCGGGGCCCTAGAGCAGTTTCGTTCCAACAGCGCGGCCTCTCTGGCCGACGAGGCCCGGAAGCTTTGCCGGGGCGCCATGACCAAGGTCCTCACCAAGGTGGCGTACTGGAACCCAGACCTCGACTTTGACGCCGCGCTGGAGAGCTTGCCGGAGGGTGTGGACCTCGCGACGCTCGAGGAGCGTATCAAGCCCATCATCAGCCGCGTTGGCGGAATCCAGAGGGTGGAGGGCCAGCGCCGGGATTAGACACCCCGTTTCTTATCGCCGCTGCAGGTTCATGACCAAGACAATTTTTATCTTTAGTTAGAACCGCAGCAACAATTGATGTGATATAACTCTGCAGTACTTTTGGAAACGATGCATATTATTTCCCTGTTTGATCCCCTTTGTATGTCCACCCTACGTGGATCGGGTAGGCTTGCCGGCGCGTAACCCAGGCCACGGCGCCTTGAGGACGGATCGCCAATAGCCTGCCTGGTATGCTTCCTGCCAGGCAAACCACCTTAGTGCTCTCAACGCGGCCGCACGAACTGTCGAGCGGACTCGAGGCAGAAAGAGAGCGTTGCCAATTGCAGAAGGCGACCCTGCCATTCTCGACGCAGCCGCATGAACTATTGAGCGGACTCGAAATAGAGCAAGGGCGTTGCCAATAGTGGGGGGGGGCCACCGCGTGCAGGTTTTCCATACATAGGGCAAGATCTTCGAGGACGATAACCTTATATATATACAAAAAGGGAATTGCCCAAAGTTTCGCGTGACTTAGCTTTTCTATCGTTGCGTGAGCGTTTACTGCATCCGCAGATGATGCCACCCGTTTGGTCGTCTTCTTCCTTGGAGCGATGACCACTATGAAGCCGCTGCCCCAACCAGACAAGATTTCCGCAACTGCGCCCCCTACCTGGCGTGTCGGAGTAAATGGCCACGGGTAGCCTAACCGACTGCCCCTGGCTCTTCCAAAAAAAATTCAGGCCTTTGGGCCTTCAAGCATTTCAAGCATTGGGCCGCCTTCGCTAGCTGGCTACCTCTGAAGCCAACTCTCGGAAGGCGACCCAGCCTCAGCAACCTCCCCCCAGGATAACCACGGGGTGGCCGAATCCAGGAAGCCGGCCATAGAGGATGCCGACTTCCCCGAGCCGGCCACGAAGAACACCGACTCCAAGAAGCCGGCCAAGACCGCAACCACCAAAACTACGCCCACATAACGGTGAAAAGACAGGGTGTGGCCACAGTGCGGCCCATTACCACCGAAGCCCGAGGCAGGCATGGCCACACGACGCCGTACAGGACGGCCATCTCCCGTCCGGCTCGGCACTGTAGCCATGCTGGCCTCAACGTCACCCACGACAGACGCCAGTACGGCCCATGGGCGGCGGGCCCCTTTAGCCAGAGAGGGGCGCGAAGACGGCCCGGCCTCCCCCAGTCGGCCAGGGGCGTAGCCGGCTCCCAGAAGCCGGCTACCCCGTCCCTCGAAGCATGCGCCACATTAAGGAGACAAGACGAGGTAAGGCTACAGTGAGAGCCCTCGAGGCGGCACACTGTAGCCACGCTTACCTCGACGAAGCCCTCGTCATCAGGGACAAGGCTACAGTAAGCAGCCGCCGACAAAACCCTAGGCGGTGGGGCCGGCCTGTCGACCAAGAGGCCGGCAGCCGGCGGGACCCGCTAGTCGGCGAGCCCCAACAGCCGGCGGAGAAGCCGGCGAGCTTAGACACTGACGGCTGGGACCAGCGCCCAGCCGGATTACAATGGTACCCCGGGGGGGTAGGCCTATATAAACCCCTCGGGGCACCCATGCAAAGGGTTGGCTTCTTAGCATTATACACACACCATAGAGAGAGGGAAGCAGGAGCTAGCCTTGCTCTTCTTCTCGCTTGAACCCAACAGCTCTAGGAGCATTTGTAGCTACCCTTTCTGATCTAGTGATCATGCGGAGACCCCGCAGAGCAGGACTAGGGGTGTTAT
Source organism: Triticum aestivum (assembly GCF_018294505.1). Classification (NCBI taxonomy): domain Eukaryota; kingdom Viridiplantae; phylum Streptophyta; class Magnoliopsida; order Poales; family Poaceae; genus Triticum; species Triticum aestivum. The sequence continues at coordinate 607,864,639 of NC_057799.1, forward strand.
CTCCTCGGAGAGCCCCGAACCTGGGTAAGATCCACCGGCGTGCATGTCTTCGCCTCATCCCGTTTCCAGGCACCGGCGACGTCTTACTGGCACCCACTATGATAAGCCATCCGTTGGCATATGTCGCACCTACCACCCGACATTTGGCGCCCACCGTGGGGCCAGGTGCACCATCGTCCGGAGACCTGTTCTGGACGGGAACCCTCTTCCTCCCCCGCGAGCGCAGCCAGCCTGCTGCGCCCGATGGCGTTTCCCTCGATGCGCTGCAAGGCGTCGACGGCGCCTGCGCGGCGAGCTGCCTCGTCGATCTTCTCGGCGAGACTCGCATCTCCGACGAGCCTGCGTCCGACGCAGGCACGGACTCCCCTGAGAGCCGCCTCGTCAGCCTCCTCGACCAGCTTCACGTCTCCAGCGAGCCCGCTGCAGACTTGGAGTCGATCGGCTCCACCGACCCGATGCTCATCGATTCCGACACGGCATCGCTCGACGCCTACCCCTCCGACGTGGTGGTCTTCGGCGACCCTCTTCCTCGAGCTGACAGTGGCAGCAGCGCTGTTACCGAAGTGTTGGTCATCAGCCACGTCGCCAACTCGGGCGAGAATGCCCGCGACGCCCTGCAAGCGGCAATGCACGACCTCTCCGTCCCCATCCCGGCCGACGCCGACGCCGAGACCCTGGAGGCACGCCGCCTCGCCCTCATCACGGAGGGCCAGAGGATAGCCTCCATGAGACGCCTCACTGAGGCCCACCAGCACGAAGTCGATCGCGCCGCCTTTGGTACGCCGCCGCCTAGCGGGCCGAGCCGAGCCGGCTTCGTCCAGAAGCGCGGCGCGGCTATTGCCGGCATGCTGGGGGCAGATCGCCCCGTCTACGCCACCCCGCTCGAGAATCTGCGAGCCGCCCAGGCGGCCGCCGAAGAGCTAAATGGGCTGGGAGCCGACGAACTCCCCTACATGACAAGGCGGATCCAGCAGCTGATCGACGCGCCTACAGAATGGCATGAAGCCGGCGCCCGCGCCGATAGTCATCCCCCGCGCCGAGAGCACGCTGCGACGTCCCGCTCGCCGACTGCGAGCGGCGCCCGCCAGAAGAAAGACAAGGAGCCGGCTGCTAGCCGTAGCCGGACTCGTATCACCATCGAGCGCGACGCGGAAGGCCGCCCTCGAAAGGTGGAGCGCCAAGGAAACCTGCCTCCTCCCCCACCTCGAAGAGAGAGACGTCTCACCCCGCCGCCCGTCACGCACCCGACTCTCGGTGACCGACTAGGCCGCCGAGAAGGAGTCGGCGAGAACGACGCCCGCCACCGGATCGACCGCCTTGCTCGATCCCTGGCGTTAGCAGAAGAAGACGATGTCGGCCCGCCATGCTTTGGCCCCCGCATCCGCGACGAGCCCTTCCCCAAAGGGTTCTCGCTCCCTAGAGACACGCCCAAATACAACGGCTCAGTGAAGCCGGAAGATTGGCTCATCGACTACTCCACTGCTGTCAGCATAGCCAACGGCAATCGGCGCGTAGCCGTGAAATGTGTCCCCCTCATGCTGCAAGGCACGACGCGCACCTGGCTCAACAGCCTCAAGCCCTACAGCATCAACAGCTGGCTGGACTTCACGGAAGTCTTCGTCCGCAACTTCACCAGCACGTACAAGTGGCCTCCCAAGCCTCGCCAGCTCTCCCTATGCGTCCAAGGGCCCGACGAGTCGACCCGCGACTACCTCACGCCGTGGGCCGAGCTCCGCAACTCCTGCGAAGGGGTGCACGAGGTTCAGGCCATCGCGTACTTCACCGCCGGGTGCCGAGAGGGCACCCTCCTCAAGCACCAACTCCTCTGCGACGAGGCGGCTACCCTCGACGAACTCCTGATCATCGCGGACAAGTACGCCACGGCCGACTCCTCAATGAAGACCGAGCTTCGAGTGGACGCTTCGGGGAAGGTGCTTGCTCCGGCTCCCAAGACGCCGGCTAGCGGCTCCAATCGGCGCCCCTTCCAGAACGATCACAACCGCAAGGCCCCATGCCGCCTTCCACCAGCCGGCAGGTGACCACAGTCGAAGATGAGCAGCTCGAAGAGCGACCCGCTCCCAAGAAGAAGGGTGGCAGGCCGGCTTGGTAGCCGGCTTTCTCTTACGAGCAGACTCTCGACGCCCCCTGCAAGTTCCACAGCGGCGCGAAGCCGTCCAACCACACGACCCGGAAATGCCACTGGCTCACGCGAATCTCCAAGGGCGAAGGGCTGGTGCCGCCTCCGCCTCCCGGCCCGCCGCCTCCAGCCCCTCAGCAGCCGGCGGCTCGGCCGGCAGTTGGAGCCATCCAAGATGAGTTCCCTGAAGAGCACGCCGCCTACGTCGTCTTCACGAGCCAAGCCGATGACAAGCGTAGTCGGCGCCGTCAGCATCAAGAGGTCAACGCAGTAGCCTCCAGCGCTCCCGAGTTCATGCACTGGTCAGAGAAGCCAATCAGCTGGAGCCAGGCCGACCACCCAGAGGTGATGCCATCCCCTGGCTCCTTGCACTGGTCTTGGATGTTACCCTCGCGACGGAGAGGCGAGCTGCCCGATTCTCCCGCGTCCTGATAGATGGCGGAAGCAGTATCAATATACTGTACCGCGATACCATGGAGAAGCTGAACATCAAGGCAAAGCAGCTTATGCCAAGCCGAACCGTGTTCCATGGTATCGTCCCCGGCTTGTCTTGCTCCCCAATCGGCAAGATTAAAATGGATGTTCTCTTCGGAGACAAAGATCATTTTCGCCGAGAAGCGATCTGGTTCGAAGTAGTGGATCTGGAGAGCCCCTACCATGCTTTGCTTGGCCGACCTGCTCTGGCCAAGTTCATGGCTGTGCCCCACTACGCCTACTTGAAGATGAAGATGCCGAGCTCGAAGGGGATCATCACGGTAGCCGGCGATTACAAGAAGTCCATCGAGTGTGCCATGGCCAGTAGCCGGCTGGCCGAGTCCCTCATAGTGGCAGAAGAGAAGAAGATGCTGGAGCGGGTTGTGGCCATGGCCGGCAAGCAGCCGGCCCTGTCCCCCAACCCCAAAGATTGTGATGCACAGGGCTCCTTCCAGCCTGCCAAAGAGACGAAGAAGATACCTCTGGACCCGGAGAATCCGGAGAGGTTCGCTGTCATTGGGGCGAAGTTGGACAGTAAATAGGAAGGCGAGCTCGTCGACTTCCTCCGTGAGAATCGAGACATTTTCGCATGGTCCCCAAAAGACATGTCGGATGTCCCGAAGGATTTCGCCGAGCACAAATTACATGTCCGAGCCGACGCGAAGCCGGTCAAGCAACCCCTCCGCCGACTGTCAGAAGAGAAGCGAAGAATCATGGGAGAAGAGATAGCCCGGCTCCTTGCCGCTAGCTTTATTATGGAAGTGTTTTTTCCAGAGTGGCTTGCCAACCCAGTTCTGGTATTGAAGAAGAATAACAAGTGGCGTATGTGTATAGACTACAACAGCCTGAACAAGGCCTGCCCCAAGGATCCGTTTGCTCTGCCACGGATTGACCAAGTGATAGACTCCACAGCCGGATGCGAGCTGTTGAGTTTTTTGGATGCCTACTCAGGGTACCATCAGATCAAGTTGGACCCAGCAGACCGCCTGAAGACTGCCTTCATCACACCATTTGGAGCTTTCTGCTACCTGACTATGACATTCGGCTTGAGGAATGCCGGTGCCACTTTTCAGCGTTGCATGCAGAAATGCCTCCTGAAACAACTCGGCAGAAATGCCCACGTCTATGTAGACGACATTGTGGTGAAGACAGAAAAGCGCGGCACCTTGCTGGAAGATCTCAAAGAAACATTCGCCAACTTGCGCCGATTCCAAATCAAGCTCAACCCCGAGAAGTGCGTGTTCGGAGTACCAGCCGGCCAGCTGCTAGGCTTCCTGGTCTCCGAACGCGGCATCGAGTGCAACCCTGTGAAGATCAAGGCCATCGAGAGGATGGAGATTCCCACCAAACTGCGAGATGTGCAGAAGTTCACCGGGTGCTTGGCCTCCCGGAATCGCTTTATCAGCCGACTAGGAGAGAAGGCTCTCCCCCTGTACCGACTCATGAAGAAGTCCACTCACTTCGAGTGGAATGACCAAGCCGACCAAGCCTTCCATGAGTTGAAGAAAATGCTGACCACTCCGCCTGTCCTGGCAGCGCCGACTGAAAAGGAGCCCATGCTCCTCTACATCCCCGCGACTAGCCGAGTGGTCAGTACTGTTGTTGTGGTCCAGCGCCCGGAAGAAGGCCGAGCCCAGCTAGTCCAGAGGCCGGTGTACTATCTAAGTGAAGTGCTATCCAGCTCAAAGCAGAACTACCCGCACTACCGGAAGATGTGCTATGGGGTGTACTTTGCCGCCAAGAAACTGAAGCCCTACTTCCAAGAGCACCCCATCACGGTCGTGTGCACCGCCCCGCTCGCCGAGATCATAGGCAGCCGGGATGCATCCGGCCGGGTGGCTAAATGGGCCATTGCACTGGCGCCCTACACGATCTTTTACCAACCCCGCACTGCCATCAAGTCCCAAGCACTAGCCGACTTCCTCGTCGACTGGGCCGAGACCCAGTACCTACCGCCGGCTCCCGACTCTACCCATTGGCGGATGCACTTTGACGGGTCCAAGATGCGCACCGGCTTGGGAGCCGGCATCGTCCTCACCTCTCCCAAAGGCGACAAGCTCAAGTACACGCTGCAGATCCACTTTGCCGCCTCCAACAACGTGGCCGAGTACGAGGCGCTCGTACATGGGCTCCGGCTAGCCAAAGAGCTCGGCATACGCCAGATCCTGTGTTACGGCGACTCAGACTTGGTGGTCCAGCAGTCGTCTGGCGACTGGGACGCCAAGGACGCGAACATGGCGAGCTATCGATTCCTCGTCCAGCAGATCAGCGGGTACTTCGAAGGGTGCGAGTTCCTTCACGTGCCAAGGGCCGACAACGACCAAGAAGATGCCCTAGCACGGATCGGCTCCACCCGACAAGCCATACCGACCGGCGTCTCCCTCCAACGCCTCCTCAGACCGTCCATCAAGCCGTCTCCAGAGTCGGACTCCATCTTCGTACCACCTATGCCAGATGCAACCGGATCCGACTGGAGGAACCCCGCAGGCGGCACGGGGACTTCGACAACTGGTCCGGGGACTGCCGTAGTCGCACCCGGCCTGGGGACTTCAGAACCCGGCCCGAGGACTGCAGCAGTCGGCCAGGGGACTGCAGCAACGCAAGAAGCGGTGGCCGACACCAACTCCACGCCACCCAACCCACCCACTCGAGTCATGGTGGCTACACTAACAGAAGAAGAAGTTACTGCTCCATCATGGGCTCAGCCCATCCTCAAGTTCCTAGTCAGCAGAGAGCTGCCGGCTGATGAAATCTCAAAAAAACTAGTGCAACGACGAGCCGGAGCATATGCAATAATCAACAAAGAGCTTGTCAAGCGCAGCGTTACTGGAGTCTTCCAGCATTGTGTCGAGCCAGCGAAGTAGTGGCAATCCTCAAGGATAACCACCAAGGTGAATGCGGCCACCACGCGGCCTCAAGATCACTTGTGGCCAAGGCTTTCCGCCATGGTTTCTTTTGGTCGACTGCCTTGGAAGACGCCAAAGAGATAGTCAAGAGCTGCAGAGGATGCCAAGTTTTCAGTTCCAAGCAACACCTGCCGGCTTCTGCACTCAAGACCATTCCCCTTACTTGGCCCTTTGCCGTCTGGGGACTGGACATGGTGGGCCCTTTCAAGACAGCCCGCGGCGGCTTGACACATCTGCTTGTCGCCGTGGACAAGTTCACCAAGTGGATCGAAGCGAAGCCGGTCAAGAAGCTGAACGGGCCGACTGCCGTAACATTCATTACCGACATCACTACTCGGTACGGCGTACCGCACAGCATCATCACCGACAACGGCACAAACTTTGCCAAAGGAGCACTGGCAGGTTTCTGCGCGACGCGGGGCATCCGACTGGACTTAGCGTCCGTTGCCCACCCGCAGTCAAACGGCCAGGTCGAGCGAGCAAATGGACTCATCCTCTCCGGCATCAAGCCCCGACTGGTTGTGCCACTGGAGCGGTCGGCCGGCTGCTGGCTTGATGAGCTGCCGGCTGTCCTCTTGAGTCTGCGCACCACACCCAACAAGTCAACCGGCTTCACTCCGTTCTTCCTTGTATATGGTGCCGAGGCTGTCATCCCAACCGACATCGAGTTCGACTCGCCTCGGGTCACCATGTACACGGAGGCGGAGGCCAAGGAAGCAAGAGAAGCCGGCGTCGACCTACTAGAAGAAGGCCGGCTGTTAGCACTCAGCCGGTCTGCCATCTACCAGCAAGGGTTGCGCCGCTACCACAACCGCAAGGTCAAGCCAAGATCCTTCCAAGAGGGCGACCTTGTGCTCCGGTTGATCCAGTGAACAGCCGGCCAGCACAAGCTCTCGGCCCCTTGGGAAGGCCCCTTCGTCATCAGCAAGGCACTAGGCAACGACTCCTACTACTTGATCGACGCACAAAAACCAATAGCACGCAAGAGGGACGACTCCGGCAAGGAGTCGGAGCGACCATGGAACGCGAATCTCCTGAGAAGATTTTACAGTTGAAAGCAGTATGTATCATGCTACCCTTTTGTATTAAGTACAAACCAACTGCCCCCCCGAGCTGTACTCGGGGACTGCCTTCATTTATCTATGAATGACGAGTGTCATATCCATGAATGTACTATTATATTTGATTTCTTGTCTGGCACCGGGTTCGACTAGTCGGCCCGGGGGACTGGCCGCCTTGAGCTATATTAAAAGTTCTACCTGAGGTCAGACAAGTAGTGTGCCGGCTCCCGAGTCCTCTCTGGTTGAAAGTCGCAGCTCGAAGAACCGACTGTCCGACTAGCAAGAGCCAAGGCAGAAAGGATGCCCACACGAAAAAGGCTAAGGACTAAACGAACTTATATAGCAAAAAGACGGCCTCCAACCACGCTTGCCGGCTGTCAGAACAGCCGGCTGGCCGGATTCCTAAACACTTAGCTCTAATCCAACAAAGCTAGAGTACTTGCCCTCCCAATTGGCCAAGCACTCTTCCAGCCACAGATTGCAGAGCAGCTGTCTGACTGGGGAGGCGGCAACCAAGGGAGGGCGGCAAAGGAAACAACACAAGGATGAAAAGCAAAGTACGAGGAAATGCCAAACGAATGCATAAGTCGTATATACATATAAAGCCCCCAACAGGCCGGCAATAGACATAAGTTCGAATACACCCCCAGTGGGTGGAATTGTGCAGATTTAACAGAATATTGTTCCAAAAGTGACAAGACAGGAAAACAAAAGATATCAGACTAGACTAAGGCGCGGCGCGGGAGCCAGGCTGGTCGGTGGAGATGGCGTCGTCGGCTGAAGGAGTGGCCGGCTGGCGGGTCTCGGCTTGGTCACCACCAGTGGCAGGCGGCGCACCCGCGCGTGACGTAGTGCTGGAGGCGCGGTCAGGCTGAGGCCGGTCGGCCGCTCCACCATCCGGCTCGGCGTCTTCACCCTCCTCCTCCTCCTCCTCGCCCTCGTGCTGGAGTCGATATCCTCCGCCGAGTCCTCACCGTCTGCCGGGTTCAGCCCGAACCACTCCTCCGGCTGGGCGACACCGTTGTCATCTACCTCAGGGGCGAAGATGCTGGTGTCGGTGTAGTCGGCGATCGCCGAAGCCCGCCGGATGATAGCCGGCCGCGCCGGCTCCCGATCCGTGTCGGCTTGCTGCAACCAGGTAGCCAGCTGGTCCAGACTCAGGCCGGGGTACCAGGCCTTGACGAACTCCAGCACCCGCCTGGCGCCGGACCGAGCTGCCGAGGGCTTCCAAGCTTCGAAGCGACCGACCGCCACCTCCAGCCAGTCGGCAGTCCGACTGGGGGTGCGGGGAACCACTACGCCGGGCCAGAGGGCGGCCAATACTTGCGCCCCGGCACGCTGAAGCCGGCGGAGCAGTCGGTGAGCCGGCTGGATACGGGCCTGGATCGCCAAGAGCTGCTCCTCCAATGAACGGCCAGCGCTTGGTGCAATCTCAAGGCCAGCCTGCCTTCGTTCTTGGCGGCGGGCCTCGATGATCTGGTTGGCGACGGTAGAGTAGCCAGGGAAGTACTCTGTGCAAGAAAGAAAGAGAAAGAAGAAAAAACACCAAGTCAGAAAACGAGCCAAAAGCGGCAGACGGCAAGAAAGGACGAAGAAGTAGGCGGCTTACCGTCAACCAGATCTTCGATCTGACCATAGCCAGTGATCAGAGTCTGCCTTGCTTCAGCCCAGCCAGCCGCTTCAGTCTCGTACTCGGCCTGGAGGGCGGCTTCGCGGTCCTGCACCACCTTCAGAGCCGCCTTGTGGCCCTCCTCCTGGTCGGCCAACTTCTTGGCCAGGCGGTCGCGTTCCTGCACCAAGGCGGCAAGCTCGGCCTCCTTGACACGAAGGGCAGTCTGAGACTCTCCCAGCTGTGCCCTCAGACCGGCGTTGGCCGCTGCAGAGACGGCAGAAAAAGAAGAAACAATAAGAGGAAGTCGTCAAGGAAGATCCGACCCGACTGCTCAGCAGTCGGCCCGAATCTCGGGGACTACACCCAGTGGGTGCGCTGACGCGCCCCCACGTGAGATAAAGAACAAAGCACTTACCCCGGCTCTCAGTTAGGTCAGCGGTCTTCTGGGTCAGCTCCCGAGCCTGGGAATTGAAGGCGGCCGCACGAAGATTGTGGTAGTCCTACAAGATAAGCAGAACATCGAAGTAAGAACAAGAATATCAAAGCCAAATCCACTAAGAAGTTCCAAGCCGCCTGCTCAGCAGCCGACTCGGAACTCGGGGACTACACCCAGTGGGTGCGCTGACGCGCCCCAACGGAAGAAACCAAGATCAAGAAGAAGCAAGATAAGAAGCCTAACCCAGATGGCCGCCCGCGTCGCAAGGAATTCGTCGGTGTATTGCCTCAGCGCCGTAGCCTGGGCTTGGAGCCGGGTCCGGACGTCCTGCGCGGCCACGTTCATCACGGCCGTCCCTCTGCCCGGCGTCCACCCAGAGGTGGCGCTGGCCACCTCCACATCCTGGGCCGACGAGCTGGAGTCCGCGGCCGGCTGCGGCTCCGACGCCGCCTTCTGTGGCTCCGACGCAGCCTTCCCCGCGCGCCGGGTCGGCGGCATCCGGACCGCCAGCTCAGTCCTCGCGGCTGGCTCGCCCCCCGCCGACTGCGCAGGCGGCAGATCAGGCCGGCCGCCTTGAGCTGCCCCAGTCGGCGGAGTCGACACCGGCGCCCTCTCCAGGATGACGACGTCGTCATCCCTCTCCAGCCCCGGCTGGTCACCGCCGGCCTCTTCTGGCGGGGGCTCCGGGGCCCCGGGCGCTGCGACGCGCAGTGGGGTGACCAGCAGGGCCGCCTCCGCCGTCGCCGCAGCTGCAACCTCCGCTTGGGCCTTGGCTGCAGCGTCGGTGCGCGCCTTCGCCGCCTCCTCCTCCTACGCCGCCTGGGCGGCGGCCGCCTTCCATGCCTCCGCCTCCCGTGCCTCCCGCGCCTCCCGCGCGTTCCGTTCCGTCGCCGCCTGAAGGTCGGCACGGGGGTCCACGCGGCGAGTGGTGCTCTCAGATCCCCTCGGCGACTCAACGACGGAGGCGGCAGCCGCCCGCTCGAGCGACAATGGAGCTCTGATTGTTTTGAGAAAAAGACAAGGATTCAGGAACCACCAGAGAAAAGAAAGAAAAAAGAGTACATGAAGGAGTTTGAACTTACGCCGACACCGTCTGCGGTTGCTTAACCGTCTTGCGGAAGCGAGCCGCCTCCGCCGCCGCCTCCTCCCGCCTGGTCGCCGCCGCCCACCCCTGGGCTTCCTCGTCCGACTGCCGAACAAACCCTGTGTGGCGCGACACTTTTGCCCGCCGCCCTGAGCAGGCGGCGCAGTGGAGGAACCCGCGCCGCGGCCAGATGCTGGCTGACGGCGCGGGACGACTTCGGCCTCGTCGTTGTCCGGCCAGTCGTCGAAGGTGACTCCATGCCCGGAGCCGCCTGCTTCGCCGTCGACTTGGCCACCACCCGGCTCGGTGTTGTCGTCCATAGCGGCCGCCCCCAAGTCGGGGTCCTCCAGGTCGTGCTGCGTCCGGTCGGGGACGAATCGGCGCTCCGCGTCCGACCCACCGGCAGGCCGAAGAAGAGGGCTCTGTCGAAGACAAGCCGACTAGTCAGAGTCGGCCAAAGCAACTCGGCGACAAAGCTGAGAGAAAAAGAAGAGACAAGGAGAACATACCGTAGGCGGCGGATTGGCTCGGCAATATGGCTCCTTGCCGAACTGCCACTCTTCGGAGAGTTTGCAGTTCGTAAGGTAGTTCACCATATAGGCCACCTCGTCGTGCGGCATGTCCTTGGTACACATCCTGCTCGGATCGAGCTGGCCACTCATCTGACAGATCAGATGAGGGCGGCTCTGGAGTGGCAGTACCCGGCGCGTGACGAAGGCGGCCAGCAGGTCGGACCCCGACAAGCCCTCCGACTGGGTCATCGCTCGCACTCGGGCGACGGCTGCGGTTCCAGCCGGCATCAGCGTCACGGCCCGGAAGGACCACTGGGGCCGCCTGCGCGCCGGTGGGCCGGCTACGTAAGCCGGCAGGTTGACGTAGTCGCCCTGCGGGGCAACGTTCCTGATGTAGAAGTACGACTTTTGCCATAACTTCACCGACTGGATCAGCGTGATGACGGGGAAGGGGTTGTCGGCAGCCACCCTCCGCATCGCGATGAAGGCGCCAGTCTGAGCCGACATGCCCTGCATGCGCGTGCCCAGCTTGGACTGGAATAATTCCCCCCAGAGCTCGAGGGTAGGGAGGACGCCGAGGTAGCCTTCGCACAGGGTGACGAAGGCAGACAGCAGCACCACCGTGTTCGGGGTGAGGTGGTGCGGCTGGAGCTGGTAGAACTCGAGCCAAGAGCGGAAGAAGGCGCTCACGGGCAGGCCGATGCCGCGCAAGAAATGCGAGCGGAAGACCACCCGCTCGCCCTCCCGTGGCTCCGGCGTAATCTCCTTCGCCAGCGCGAGACGGACCTCGACCTTGTCCGCGCCGGGCAGCCGCCGCGTCTTGCGGAGGAATTCGACGTAATCCTCGTGGACGTTGGAGCTGTCCCAATCCCCGCCATACTGCTCCGCGGCGGGAGGCATGGCGAAAACAAGCGCAGGCGGCGGAGGAACGAGTAGTGGAAGAGCGCGGCGGCGAGGCGCTGTTGCAAGAAACGGCAGGAGGACGAAGATGGTGGTAGGAGGAGTAGCGTGCGAGAGCCTGCCGCTCTCCCTCTCCCCCTACTTATAGCTTCGCGAGGTGAAGCCGGGGAGGCCGGACGTGGGGTGAGACGTGGGATTAACTGCACCCACTCCCCCACGCCTTGCGATTATTACGCCCTAAAGGCGTGCCGAAACCGCCGTAGGGAGACGTGCGGGCAGTTTCGGGCTACAGAGGATCCACGCCTGGGCCCGTGCGTGGGCGTGGCGGGCCCCCGCCCTGCGGCGACGTCCCGTCGCGCGCGTGGGCTGGCAGGCTTTCTAGCCAAGAGAGGCCACGTGGTTCGCAGGCGGCAAGTGGCCGGCCCGCGGCCCGGTGCACGCGCTGGCGAGCTCCCGCCCTCCAACTCCGAAATTTTCGGCTAAGACGGCACGCCTAACCAAAGCCGGCTCCCAGCCGCCGGCTTGTCAAGATAGGAAGCTGATCGAGCTTCTCAACTCCTACCCAACCTCGAAGCCCAATCAGCTTCGGGGACTACTGTCGGAGTAAATGGCCACAGGTAGCCTAACCGACTGCCCCTGGCTCTTCCAAAAAATTATCAAGCCTTTGGGCCTTCAAGCATTGGGCCGCCTTCCCTAGCTGGCTACCTCTGAAGCTGACTCTCGGAAGGCGTCCCAGCCTCAGCAACCTCCCCCCAGGATAACCACGGGGTGGCCGACTCCAGGAAGCCGGCCATAGAGGATGCCGGCTTCCCAGAGCCGGCCACGAAGAACGCCGAGTCCAAGAAGCCGGCCAAGACCGCAACCACCAAAACTACGCCCACATAACGGTGACACGACGGGGTGTGGCCATAGTGCGGCCCATTACCCCCGAAGCCCGAGGCAGGCATGGCCACAGGACGCCGTATGGGACGGCCATCTCCCGTCCGGCTCAGCACTGTAGCCATGCTGGCCTCAACGTCACCCACGACAGACGCCAGTACGGCCCATGGGCGGCGGGCCCCTTTAGCCAGAGAGGCGCGAAGGCGGCCCGGACTCCCCCAGTCGGCCAGGGGCGTAGCCGGCTCCCAGAAGCCGGCTACCCCCTCCCTCGAAGCATGCGCCACATTAAGGAGACAAGACGAGGTAAGGCTACAGTGAGAGCCATCCGTTGGCATATGTCGCACCTACCACCCGACATGGCGCGCCAAAGGTGTCGGTGGGAACGACACCTATGGGATCACTGGGACCCCTTCTACGGTTGGCGGGCGCGGGGTTGTGCAAAGAGCAGTTCTGACAGGGAGCACAAAGATCGTTTACCCTGGTCCGGGCCGCGAAGATGCGTAATACCCTAGTCCTGCTTTGGTGTATGTATTTGAGTGTTCTTGAGTTCTTGAGCTATCTACGGTGCGTGGGTAGCCCAAAATATCCGAATCCTTCTCCTGGTCGCCTCGTGCCTCCTTTTATAGGCAAAGGGGTTGCCACAGTGGCACACAGGAGGTGGAAAGGTCTACAGTACACAAGCTTATCGCCTGTCATTACGGGACAAGACGCATTAAATGTGCCCCCTTAGGTGTCTCGTTGCTTTCTTGGAGATGGCAACAAGGCCCGTCCCGTCCGTCGTCACCCCGCCCTGCTCCGACACGCGTCCAGGCCAACGATGCATGTGGCGCCATGTAGGCTAGCAGGCTGCTGAGATGGCGTGGTGGTAGGGTCTTCACGAAGATCTGCATGCCACCACGCAGGTGTTTGCTGAGCTGGCCTGGAAGTTGCATGGGAACGGCGGTGGAGCCTTGGCGGACGCGGGCCTGGCTGTGGCCCCATAGGTGTCTTCGGCAAGAGCCTTGCCGGGGCCCCGGCAAGGGGCTCAAGGGTGGCACGCCCCGCTGGCGTCGGGCAAGTTGCCCCGGCCGGCAAGGCTCTTTCTATGGTCGCGGAGGCCGCCCAGCAAGGGTCTTGCCGGGAGAATTCACCTCGCCCTTTGCTCTTTGTGGTCTCTGGTCTTGGCGTTGCTCTGATCGCCTTGTGCTCCGGCTCCCCTCTTCTGCCCTGCTCAGTGTGGCCGTGGGCGCGGCTCCGACTGTCCGTGCACAAGTAAAGGGGTCAAAAGGAGAGCCCCTACTTTTGTACACCGACAAAGAGCGCACTGTGAAATCGTTTTAGAGGATACTGTAAAACATCTTTACAACGTTTTTACGGGATGACATGTGTATCGAACTATCTGTAGAACAAATCTTGTATAAATCGTTTTAGGTCCCTGCAAAATAACATAAAGCCCCCTACACACGAAATAAATATTACAATTGGGTCCTTCATAGATGATGTGCGGACTTGGGCGGAGGTGCCGCAGCGTGAGGAGGAGCGCGCATCTTGCCGGTAGCGGCACCACCGTGGAGCAGGACGGGGAGTGCGGGGCCGGCACGATGAGCAGGCAACAACAGGAGCTAGCTAGCTAACTAGCTCGCAGCAGCGGCGACATCAACTAGCTCGCTATCTCGTGGCGCAGCTGCAGCAACAACTATCTAGTGGCAGTGGTGGGGCCTAGCTAGCTAGCTCGCGGCTTGAGTAGCGGCGGCAGCTAGGGTCCGTGGTGGCCGGCATCGAGGCGAGGTCGCGCTCGGGGAAAACCGTGGCAAGAGCTGAAAGTTCCCTCCCGTCGATCATTTCTTATTTTCATAGGTTCATGTAAAAATTGCCTCCAATACTATAAATATAGCAAAAGTGCTTCAGAATATGCAGGATCCGCTAAAGAAATTACAGGACGGCCGATATTACGGGATCTATTCGGAGCGGAAAAATCGCCCACTTCTGCTAAATTGGTAGTTATTATTACGAAATCTGCTAGAGATGCTCTAAAGCATGTGTTAAGCTTACAACTATTGTTTTCCTATAATAGAAGAATGAAAGCGCATATCCCTATCTTCATCGATTGGTAACGGGATAGAGGTGCGCTTCGGTACAACCCCCAAAAAAACATATAAGGGGTAGAGCGGTCATTTCACTTGTTGTATTAAAATACCCACCCGCCGTATGCGCGCCCGCGTCACCGTACGGCGCTGTCGCGTACGCCCGCCCGTCCGCGCCCACGCCTGGTGTATGCCCGCCCGCATGCCTGCCTGCCCGTTGCGTACGCCCGTGTGGTTCGAGTGAAAAAAAACCCAATCGGGCGAACCCTATCTTCCCGTCACCTCAACCACCGCCTCTCACGCCACCGGCGCCGCCATCTCTGGAAATACCTGGCCGACGGGAAAATAAAGATGCCGGCAGCACCTAGTAATACCGACGCGGTAAGCGCGACTAGACGCCGACAACCACCTAGGTCGGGCCGCCGCCGCCGCCGTCGTCAGCTCGGCGTGCTGTTCGCCCTCGAGCCTCCGGCGAATCTCAATGCTATTTTCATGTCTGACGAAGGCAAAGAGGTACGCGAGCCGCTGGCATAGTGATTTAAAAACGGATTTTAGTTGCAAGGATGTTACGTGATGTTTGAATGGATCTTTGATTATATATAAACGTGTATAGATGGAGGCGGAAATCGGATATGTCGGTGATGATGGCGGTAGCGAGGACGGATCATTGTCATTGGATGAAGACGAACATGACGGGGAAAATTATATGAGTTTGGATGAGTCTTACAGTGGCAATGTAAGTGGTTTGCATGTTATATAGCAAAAGTGCTTTAGAATATCCAGGATCCCGCGATGACAATAACATGTACTTGTTTGACTTTGCACAGGTAGGAAGGGATGATGACAATGAGGATATGGATGTAGATGATTCATATGCTCAAAGCGGTAGCATGTAAGTTTAAAATTATGCAGGTTAGTTTAAATTGACATGACAAACACATCAAATCTTACATATAATATTTAAAATTTGCGCAGATGGAAGTGGAAGGGTACTATGAGTGGAATTTCTTCGATGATGCCATGAAGAAAACGATATCGATGCATCTTATAATGACAGCTCGAGCAACGTAAGTAGTGCAAAGTGAATACATATGATAGTCCTCATAAAACTACTTACTGACATACAAGGTTGTTTGTATTTTTTCAGGGAGAGGTTGGTGGCCGTGCGAAAATGATGATGATGCCAATGGTGATGAGTGCAATTTTGACACTGGGTACGATGAATACCAGCAAGAATCACTGGGCAGGCATTGGATGGTGATGTCCACGACGTTCAGGACAGACGGGGAGGCATATGATTTCTATAACGATTATGTGAAAAAGCGTGGCTTCAGCATTAGGAGGGACAACTTGAAATACGCGAAGGGTATCGACGCACGTAGGTGCTTGAGAAGGTTTCTCTGTTCAAGGGCTGGGAAACGACATGGCAAGTTTTGTACCATGGAAGGGAAGAAGTGCAGGCTGAGAGCGGAGAGTTGGTGTTATTGCGAGGCCCATCTAACTATGAAGCTTGATAGAGAGCGCTCCATTTGGTATGTCAGCAGTTTCAGCGATGATCATAGTCACACTCTTGCTAGATCGGATGAGGTTATATATCTTCGATCTCATAATCAGGTAAAGGAATACCAGAAGCTCGAGATCTTAGCAATGGCAGGTGCTGGGATCAGAAAACATTGGATTTATGACAACTTCGTTAGTAGGTATGGATCATATGCAAGGGCTGGTTTCGGGAGGAGGAAGCTTTATAACATGTGTTATAGGGAGAAAATGAAGTTGCTAGCAAAGGGTGATGCGGACACTGCGATTGGTATCATGATGACGAGAAAGGCAAGGAATCCAGCCTTTTTCTTTGAGCACACTGTTGACGCAGAAGGCAAGCTGAAGAACATGTTCTGGTGTGATTCTCGGTCACGTTGGGATTACCTTGACTTCGGTGATGTAAACGTCTTCGACAGCACTTATAAGATGAATAGGTACGGAATGCCATTCATACCTTTTGTCGGTCTAAACAATCATCGTTGCACCACTCTGTTCGGTTGTGCTATTGTGTCAGATGAGACCAAGGATACATATGTTTGGGTGTTGCAAAACTTCTTGAGAGCTCATTCTCAGAAGAAGCCGAGGTTTGTAATTACTGACGGAGACGCAACCATGATAAATGCCATCAGGAAGGTCCTTACTGACGTGTGGCATCGACTTTGCGTGGCATATAGAGAAAAACATGCAGAAACACCTCCACCACAAGTCCCTTAAGGAGTTCAGGTCTCTTATTTACTATGATACTACACATGATGAGTTTGAGGCGAGATGGGCAGCTTTTAAAGCTAAATGGAGTTGGAGAAAACTGAAACATGGTTGCGTAGGATATACAGGAATAAAAGGCTTTGGTCTGCGTCATATCTCACCGGTGGGTTTTTCCTTGGTATGCGGAGTAACCAGAGGAGCGATAGTCTGAACTCTTGCCTTCATATGCATCTTGGCTCTGGCATGACAATTGTTGATATGGTTGTGCATTATGAGAACTGCATTGCTCGGCTCCATGAGAACGAGTCATATGACGACTTCATGTCCACACAACACTCCCTGTACCAGTACTCGACGAGTTCAAATGCATTGAGAAAGCCGCTGCCTGTGACTTAACTGCAGTGAATTTTTACCTCTTGCAAAAAGAAATGAAGAAGGCAGCATATCTTGAGATCATAGATAGACTCAGTGGAGCCGTCAGTCAGAGATTCATAGTGGCATGGAAAAATAACAGGCAACTGAGATTCAAAGTGGACTATGCACCTACTAACTCAGAAGAAACAGTGAAGTGCAGTTGTGATAGTATGAAACGTAAAGGTCTCCCATGCAAGCATGTTCTTTATGTTTTGGCCAGGTTGAACGTGAAGGACTTACCTAAGTGCTTAGTGCTGCGAAGATTCACCAATACTAGAGGTGGACTACCCGTGAAACGCACTAGCGATCTCTTCGCATGGGGATGGGCAGGTACTGAGGAGCGAACTAAGTACAGTGAGTTGACTATTTTGTCTGCGGAAGCAAATCATGCGGCATGTCATAGACCATTTCTATTTGACAAACTTAAGGCTGCTCTCGAGGATGTGATAGCAAACAAGGACGTTGAGGAGGAAGATTATGTGAGATAGCATAGGGTTGCACATCATGATGCTTTTGTGCCGAATCAAGACCATGTTTTTGTTGGTGATCCAGAGAAAGTCAATACGAAACGAGCACCGAAAGGGCAGAATAACAAAGGCCGTGGTAAGGAACCCGACGTGACTAAAAACGGTAGACCTAAAGGTTTCAATAAGAAACCTCATGTACGCCTATGCAGTGTATGTAGAACAAAAGGTCATTTCAAGAACATTGTCCCCAGAATCCTAAATATGTGCACACTTTTTTTAATGTACTTTTCTTGTTTAGTTTATTGTTTACGAAATTTTGACACATATTATGATCTTTCTACGCAGGAACATGGCATGATGATCATAGCGCGGATTGTTTGAATAAGTGGAACAACTTCTGAATAGAGTTGATGATTTATTTGGTTGTATTAAAGAATACTACTTATAAATTTGTTTCGGTACATCGCTACAGGAGACTTGTAATCGGTGTTTACTTATGTCATATTTGTTGGCACTCTACTCGTTGTTTTCAATATGATATGCGACATACATTTTACTTTAGAATATATATTTCTTGGCGCTATAGGCATTATTTTTAATACGATATGTGATGTACACATTATTTCTATAAAAGTATACGATTTGATGTATAAATCATGGATGTTGGGCGATCGGAGGCGTTCTACAGCCGCCGGATGCTACTTTTTTTTTTAAGTTAACAGCCGCTGGGCCACGAGTGGCGCCAGCTGGCGCAAAGGGGTGCTACGTACGAGGATGATTCAGGTGCCGCCGCAGATGGCGATCCCGAGGCTACACCGCCCTCGGACGCAGAGGGCGCAGGTGGGCAGAGGGGGAATCAACCTCGGGGGCGGCACAGGCCAACCCTGGAGCGACGCGGGCCATCTCGCGCCGAACACGTGTCGCCGTCTAAGCCGAGCACATGCGGCGCAGTGCGGGCGATGCTCGCCTCCTCTCGGTGACCATCTCCAGGCGAGCACAGGACGCGCGGCGCGGGTGACGATCGCCTCCGATACGTGATCATCATATATCAACTGGGTATTTTAAAGCCCCAACTTCGTACATTCGCGCAAACACTCATTCAACACAAAATATGAAATAAATTTGGAAATTTCAATTGTTTAAAATCTACGTTAAATAAATCTGTCAGGCTACATAATCTGGACATGTGAAAAAAATTTGGAACTCACATAAAAAATGAAACATTCACACACAATCCTCAATCATCCACACATAATATTTCGAAGACCGCGTAGCATTCTCGTACGAGATTTTTATTTCTGTTTCCTCTTTGCAAGCCGAATTACTTTGTTTTTCACTTCTGTAAGCTTATTTTCTGGGGACAAAATAATTCTAGCTATCATTCTTTCTCTCGAACTATCAATAGATTCCTGAAAAACAATAAAAATGATTTTAATATCATCACTTATATATAGTATGATGTAATATTTTTTCATACTAAAAATGTACCCACCTGAGAAATAGCGCTTATAAATTTTTCTCCGTCCCAGTATTGAAAACAGCGAAGGAGGAACAACCCACATGAGTTTCTGTGTTCGAAAACCAGAAGTGCAATTTTCAAAGCACGTTAAGTAAGATAGCACTGAAACAATTAATGTATTTCTAAAGCACGTGCAACATGTAACTCACCCTTCTTCTTGTTGAGGCATGTCGTACGGGACTATAGGCCATCGAGACACATCTAGGAACGACATAATTGCACTATCATTTGCAACTTGGATATCTCCTGGAAGTTGCTCTCTCTGAAAATAAAAAAATGATACAAACACGTTGACTACATACGGTAAACAAATTATATGCTTAATTGTACACACATGAATACAGAACTTACAAAATTTTCAATGAATTTCCTGGTAGCTTCAGATATATTTTCTTCTCCCCTCAAAGAATCAAGAATTTGAAACTCTTTCTTTCCAGTGTGCATAACACATGTAATCCAGTGGTTTTTATCCTTATTTAAAGCAAAATAAGCCTATTTGACAATTCAAATATTGTTACTAAGCTCGCCTTTCACATGTGATAGTAATGTAAAAACAATTTTGCATTGCAAACGGTACCTTAGGTTTTGCAAAATATTCTGTCATGCATCTGTTGAGAGGTTCATTTGCATGTGCCAAACCTTCCGGATCGTCTACCGACTTCACTCGTCTTACTAACTTTGGGCGAGTGTGCAGTAACCAGTAAGACCTATGTGTGGGTACAAGATACCTGTTCTTGGTGATACTTGAATCCGATATGTACGTCGCATAAGCGTCAATTACCTGAAATAGATGAGTAAATTTAACATGGATGCAATATATTTAGCACATGAAATAAGCATGACAATTAAAGTACATACATCACCGGATAACCATGCATGGTTAATTATCTGGCAAGCTCTTGCCGTAGATAGTCCTTCATCTTTACCGTTGTTGAAAATTTCATGGTTCTTATGTTTTGGTGAGTGCTCGTACGCTTTCATGTACTGCACAGCCGCACGCACCATATCATCCAGAGAATGATCAAAATGAGGGCTTGTTTCATTAAACAGTTCTACAACACAAGTCAATAAAGTTATAGTATAATTTTTGAATATATAATTATCAAAGAAATATTCATACCGTGTTTAACTTACTCGCTTTTGCGGAACATTTCGCATGTTTTTTTGGAGTCTTTTTAACATAAGGAGATTTCTGGTACTTTGACACAGTCCGCCTTCGCTTCCCTAGAATCACCTCCTTCTTCTCTTCTATCTCGCTGTTACCATCTGACATGCCCTGTGACACTTCTTGCTCATTTTGTTCCACTTCCCATCTCGTTGCTTCTATTTCATCTGTTTTTAGAGATGATGCTTCTTTTTTTTTCCGACTGCTCTGGGACATCTATAGGATCATCCTTCTAACCTTTATAGATACTCAAGTGACTAGTACTGAGTTTGAACGAATCCCCTCCTTGAGAATCCGAATCATAATGCCCACTGCCATTTCGGCCATTAGGTGTGTGTATGTCATCGCACTGAAATTCTTTATTAGGATACTTCTTTTCATACGTGGACTCACTATTTTGTCCATACATATTTTCTTCCTCCTCTGCCATTGTGCCTGGTTTGTACCGCACACCTGTTTTATTCATTTTCTCTAACAATCTCTGCAGAAGTAAGCATAGTAACATGTTATAGCTTTTTGTCAATTTAACGAAGATAATAGAGTGCATACCAGAATTGCCTAATTTTTACCTGTGCGCATAACTCCAGCATACGAAGCAATTCCTTACGAATTTCCTTCATATCATTCATAAGCCGGTCCATAAAAGGCTTTAGGTTAGCAGGGACCTCGGACACACAATCCACTTTTCTCTTTCCCGTAACGGATGACTTTCGGCTACTAGGTTTCTTACTCTTTCAGCATGTTGATCTACAAGTTTTTTCATTCTATCTTTCATAATGCAGTCATCTATCTGCAAAGTGAGCGTGGAATGAAAACATAAGTACATAACAATTTGAATGGATAATCAACATATTGTTAAATAAACATTACAATATTACCAATCCATGACCACGACCATTGTCCAGGTCGTACTTGTCTCGTTTCTCCGCTTTAGATTCAGTCCAGTTTTTCATTAGGGGACTTTGCAACGACAACGCGTCATATTTCGTGCCGGCGGTTGGCTGCACCTTCTCCCAATATAAGTACTACAAAACAAATGACAAAATAAATAACGAACGCATAACATGAAGGAATATTAAATAGCAATAATTAATACCATACCTAGAGTAGGGCTAGGTTGCCACATGGCCATTGCCTCACACGGTCGTCCTGCTTGAGTTTACCAATATCCGTCAAACAAGTTCGCAAAGTAAACACATTAAAGTTCAACGTGCTGATCTACTTCACGTCATGCAGCAACGCGTAGTATTCCTTTGGTATGGAGACAGCCAACACCGGTGCAATAATAGTCCTCAACAAAACAAGAACAGCCATCCGAAGAAACTCATCGTTGGCGGATTTATTCCTCACAATTTTTTGGATCAAGCCATCTATCATTATCTGACCATTTTTTTATGAACGTATTGAATAGGAATTTTCTTTATTAACTCTTTTCCTTCCGTCGCAAGAATGCCAAAAACATCCTCACCTTCATTCTTAAATCGAAATATTGAAAACACATCGTCCGGTCTAAGTGAAATAAGACCTTTACTGCCAGTTTCTTCTTGTATCATAATTTTTTTTTCCTGTTTGGGTTATAACCTAGAATCATAAAATGCAGCAAAAAATCTCTCATTTGTACAGACGGAATGATCAACATCTCTCGCAAATTTGTTTCGTAGAACCTAAATCGCTGAGCGGTTGTTAATTTCTCAACAAGACTTATCCACTTCTCTATCGAACATGGAATCAAACCATCGATGTCCATACTGCATGTCAATTTTTTCCCATTAATATATATAATTACGCAATACCACTAGCAGAAATTTTACGGGCGGGAAAATGCGACCTTGATCTGGGCGACAGCCGCCGAGCAGCGGCTGTGGCAGAGCGAAAGTGGGCAGCCGAACGTCGGCGAGATGCACCGTCGGCTGTTGGGCGCCCTGACACCAAATGCGGCGACGAGCGGCGTTGACGGCGGTCGGGGCGCGCCCGCTTTTTTGCGGCACCGTGAGGCGGTGGACGGCGATGTGCGAACGTGGGGCGAGTGGGGATAGGGTGACGAAGGGCACGTGACGGCGTACCGGGCGAGTAGTGAGGGTACGGTTTCGCCGTGCGTGGCGATATACAGCGATGAAAAGAAAAAAAATGTTTTTCAGCGTCGAGTGGGCCAGGCCCGATACCGCCCAACCTATCAATGCGATGGCGGCCACCGCCCAACCTAATAATCGTTTAGTACCACATTGCTTCTGGTCACTCTTATTCACTTGTTTAAATACCACTAGTAGAAAAAGGGCCTATTGTCCCGGTTGGTAAGGGCTTTTTGTCCCAGTTTTTGAACGGGGACTAAAGGGCCGTTACTAATGCCCTAACCCTTTAGTCCCGGTTCTTACACGAACCGGGACAGATGGGCCTCCACGTGGCCGGTGCGGCGAGCCCATGCAGGAGGGCCTTTGGTCCCGGTTGGTGGCACTAACCGGGACCAATAGGCATCCACGCGTCAGCATTTCAGGGGCTGGGGTTTTTGTTTTTTTGACAGGGGGGGGTTGGGGGTTTTGGGGGGTTAATTTAGGTGTTTCATATATTGTGTTAGCTAGCTAATTAATAGAGAGAAGTGTCCTCTCTTATCTCCGTGCTTGGTCGATGCTACGTACTATATACGTATGGAGAGGACTAGACACGCTAGCTAGTAATCAAATGAAGGAAACAGAAGATCGTCATGAACATATGCATACAGAGAGAAGTGATATCGACCACCTCTCCTTCTCCGAGAGATTGGTCGAACAACAAGTTCTCGTATATTTATCCGACACTACCGGCTACATATATACAATAATTATCTCTTACAATATAATCTCCTAATTAAATTGTAAGAACACATGGTCCACATAGTATTCTCCGTATTCAGCGATCACGTGGTCAAGGAAGAATGCTGCCAATTCCTCTTGAATTGCTCGCATACGATCTGGTGCTAGGAGTTCATCCCGCATCCGTAAGATCTAATTTGAAGAAGGGGGTCAATACATATATATATGAATAAATGAAACTCAACACAAATGATGGTAATAAAATAAAATTGTGAATATTATTGCTTACGCACATCATATTGTTCGTCAGAGTAGCCCCGCTCACAGGTCGTGTAGCGGATGGACTCGCAAATTTAGTATCCACAGTAATTATTCCCGGGTTCCTGCCACAACCACTTTACAAGAAATAGAGGTCAATCAAACTGATAAGCAAGCATGTTAAATGGTATTGATGAAACTAGCACTTGAATCACTAGGAGATGCGCGGAACATGCTATTATAGTACTTACTTTCGGGTGTTTACGTTGCAGCTTCTTCGGCAGTCCCGGAGCTTTTTTGGTGAATTTTCTCCAAACCCTGCCAGACAAAGAAAACAATTACTTGATATCAGGAAATGAACAAAGTTGTTGATATCGTGGATAATGATCGATTTAACTTACTTCTCGAGCATTTGAGTCATGTCCGCATAGTCCTGGGGATCTTTTCGTCTCGAGTCTAAGACGGTTACTACTCCCTGCTCAAGCTTAATCTCTAGGAGAATATAGTGGAAGCTGCGCACGCATGCATAAGTCATCAATACATTACTATAACCTGGACTAATAAGGGAAACCGAATATGCACAAGACAGTAATACTCACATGAAAATAGTGAGGAAAGAGTATTATATCTTTGTTTTCATTTATTACCAACGATCGTAGCAAGTTGGCCTCGGTATTTTTGGCATGATATTTAACCTCAGTTGCATCTATGAGATTTGTGTTAATGAACCCAATATCACCGATTTGTCTTTTCTTCAATTCGGCGATCTTCAATCTGCATAATATAGTGAGGATAATTATAAATACATGCAATGAAAGAGCTGACCTATATAGAGAGACTTAATGACAGAAGTAGTAGTACTTACAGACAGTAGCAAGTGATCGTTGATTTATCGAGGGCCCTTTGATTGAAAAACTGGAATAACTCCTCAAATGGAACATTCAACAGTTCAATTCCAACGAGGTCATGCTCCGGTTTAACTCTCAGCGTCAAAGTATTCCTCCCCCCAGACTCTCTGCAGGTTTTCATGTACCAATCATGTAATCTTCGCATCATCGTTGTTAGAGATCTTTCATCTTTGACGAGAGGCTTCCTGTAATGGTATTTGTGTTCGTCCACCTCCATGATTTCATAATGTACATCGTCGGGCAGGTAATCTCCAAGATTGCTATAACCGGCCACCATCCTCGGATCATTAGCGATGGTGTGTTTAGACACCTTGAGCGGGGGGCACGATTGGTTCGCTTGTTCTCCCAGCTGGGCAATTTTTTTCCCAGCTCGTCGTTCTTTTAACCTTTGATAACTGACAGTACTTCCCGACCGCTCCGCTTCGACAAATGTCTTTGCAATAATGCGCTCATAGTTGCCTTTCGGCGGAGACTTTGGTGGTTTTGTTAGGGCATCCAGAGTGCACTTCGCTTTCACCGGATCTACCTTCTCCTCCGGAGGTGGATGTTTCTTTGCTTTCACCCCTTCAAAGAAGTTCTTCACTTCGGCTCGCACGATCTTCGCGTTCTCCTCCTCGGTCCTCTCATATGGTAACTTCTCTGGAGTCTGCAGAGAAGGACCGAATCTGTATTGCCTCCCGCCTCTGGCAGCTATACTGCTAGACGCCGGCAGAGCAGACGGAGCGGCTGCGGCTGTCTTCTTTCCTTGCTTATGAGGCGGAGGAGAAGGACTACGACGCGCCGGAGCGGCGGCGGGTCTCTTCCGCCCTTGCTGACGAGGCGGAGAAGGAGGAGGCTGGCTGCTCTGGCACGCCGGCGCGGGCGGAGAAGGAGGCGGAGTGCCACCACGCGCCGGAGAAGGAGGCTGATGAGTGCCCTGATCACTCGCCGGAGGAGGAGGCGGAGTGCCGCCACGCGCCGGAGAAGGAGGCTGAGTGCCCTGATCACTCGCCAGAGGAGGAGGAGGCGGCGGAGTGCCCTTACTCGCCGGAGGCGTCCAGTTCGGAAGGTTAATGAGCTCCTTCCGCCATAGGCACGGAGTCTTCAGAGCTAAACCCAGCCGAGTCTCCCCTTCACCGGTAGGGTCGTCAAGCTGGAGGTCCTCAAATCCCTCTGTTATTTCTTCCACCATCAACCTAGCATATCCTTCTGGAATCGGCCGGCAGTGGTAGGTTGCGCCGGGTTCAGGAGGTAAAACAGAGCCAACAGCCGCCTTGACTTTGAAGTTCTGCCATTGCGCCATAAGGTGGCAATGTTGAGACTCCGTGATAGCATCCACGGGGTAGCTAGCAGGAGCCGTCAAGACATGCTCCGGCTAAAGCAGCTCGGTGGAAGCCACGCTGCTTCTCCGCTGAGATGGCGGGGTAGCTTCGGGGGTAGTTTCGGCATGTCGATTGCCGTCTCGTTCCTCTAGCGCTTGAACCCTTTCGTGCAGCTTATGAATTTGGGTCTGCTCCATTTTTTTCCTCCTCTCCTGGCTTTTGTAACCGCCTGCGTCCGGAAAACCAGCCTTCCACGGAACGGAGCCTGGCGTGCCTCGTGTCCGTCCAGGGTGCTCAGGATTCCTGAGGGCCATTGTGAGCTCGTCGTTCTCTCTGTCTGGAACGAAAGTCCCTTCATGCGCTGCATCGATATACTGCTGAAGCCTCTTGACTGGTATTCTCAAAAGCTCGTTCGTCCAAACGCACCTCCCTGATACAGGGTCCAAGGTTCCGCCAGCCCCAAAGAACCAAGTCCAGCAACGGTCTGTCCAGTTCATTGTCTGTTGTTCGATCCCTTTTTCAAGCAGATCATTCTCAACCTTGGCCCACTTAGGCCGGGCTTTGAGGTAGCCACCTGACCCCGTCCGATGGTGAAGCTTCTTCTTCGCAGCATTCTTCTTGTTTGTCGCTGACATCTTCTTACTCTTTTTCGATGTCTTGTGGGCCACAAATGCGGGCCAGTGATCTCTGATCTTCTCATACCGGCCGATGAATTTTGGTGTCTCTTCTTTGTCGACAAACGTTTTCAGCTCATTCTTCCACCTCCTGAATAGGTCTGCCATCTTCTTAAGAGCATGAGACTTGATTAATTGCTCTTTAACTGGCTTCTCCGGATCCTCCTCTGGCGGTAGGGTGAAATTTGCCTTCAGCTCAGTCCAAAGATCATCTTTCTGCATATCATTGACATAAGACACCTCAGGGTCTTCCTTCTTAGGCTTATACCATTGCTGGATGCTGATCGGGATCTTGTCCCTAACTAGAACCCCGCACTGAGTAGCAAATGCATCCTTTGTCCAGATGGGTTCAATCAGTTGGCCATCGCGCGCGATTGCTGTGATCTCAAACCTTCCATCCGAGCGCAACTTTCTCTTCGGGCCTCGTCTCTTTACCGAAGTTGTGCTCAATCTGGAGGGCTAGAAAAAAGAAGAAAGATGAGTGTTAATTAATATGTGTACATACCAAAGCAATGAATGCATCAATTAGCTAGTCAGCACAGGCTTAACTAATATATTTACCTGGCCGGACTCTGTTCGGTCACCGGAGCCGTCACCACGGGCTCCTTCTTGCACCAGCATTGGGTCACCGGAGCCATCATAATCATGTCTTTCCTCCTCCACTCTTTGATCACCGTAGCCTGCTTCTTCACCCTGTTCTTCCAGACCATCATTGTCGTTAAGATACGACAAGATATCACCTCCGGCTAAGATTATGTCCCCCAACACCTCTTCTGCTTGCTCGTCTCGTCCGTTCTCCATTGTTTCTGCAAATATTACAACATGGCAATTATTACACAAACATGACAGCAGGTGGATATATTAGTGCAAACGTAGACCTAGCTTATTCCGGGTTTGGGGTGGCCTCGGCAACGCTTCAAGGGTAGGGGCGCAGCGGGAGGGGGTAGGAGACCGACATCGTTTTTTTCTAGGGTTTGGGTGTCCTCGAGAGTTTTGGTCGAGCAAGAGGGCCGAGGGGTGCTCCCGTGGTATAAGTTATCACGGTCGAGAGGGGGTATAAATATTGACCGTCCATCATGTCGAAGTTATCTAGGAGGGAGTAATATATATCGACAACGACGACATACATACATGGGAAAATAATGTTATCGGGGAGGGGGTATAGCGACCCCCCCCCCACGTGTTGAAGTTATCGGGAGGGGGTTATATCGACAATGACGACATACATACATGGGAAAATAATATTATCGGGGAGGGGGTATATCGACCCCCCCTCGTGTTGAAGTTATCGGGGGAGGGGTATATCGACGACGACAGACCCGATAAAACATAAGAAAACGAAGAAGAAATAAAAAGAGGAGAAGAAGAAAAGGAATAGAGGAGAAGACCGAAGAAAAAAAAAAGAAGAAAAAAAAAGAGGAGAAGAAGAAAGGAATAGAGGAGAGAAGAAGAAAAAATAGAATTTTTTCTATTTTTTCTTCTTCTCTTCTATTCCTTTCTTCTTCTCCTCTTCTTTTTCTTCTTTTTTCCTCTTCTTATTTATTTCTCCTCTTCTTCCTCTCCTCTTCTTCTCCTTTCTTCCTCTTCTTATTTTCCTTTTCCCTCTCATGCATAAAAAAATGTTCAAATAGAAAATTTCGAAAAAAAGAAAAGGTTCTGCCTAATGCATTGTTCATATTTCATCATGTTCTATGAACAAAAAACATCATATTTCATCCACATCCATGCATACATCATATATGTGATCGTCTATGAGAAAAACATCATATTCTATAAAAAAAATCATTACATATATATATGAACAAAAACAATTATGATAACAAGCATACATATCATCATATATATAAAAAACAAGCATATATATAAAAAAACAAGCATATATATGAAAAAATGCTAGGGAGGGCGCCGGCCGGACCAAGGTGAGGAGGACCGCGGGGTCGGCAGCGAGGATGGCGACGGGGCAGTGGGCGCGCGCTCAGGGTAGGGGGCGACGGCGGCGCAGGGCAGGGCGACGGCGATGACGGGGACGGGCCG
>NC_057799.1:607892843-607898453 GCF_018294505.1 Triticum aestivum
CGGGACTAAAGGTGGGCATTAGTCCCGGTTGGTGCCACCAACCAGGACCAAAGGCCTCTTTTCAGCAGCCCAAAGGGCGGGAAGCGGCGGCCTTTGGTCCCGGTTGGTGGCACCAACTGGGACTAAAGGGGGGGCATTGGTCCCGGTTGGTGCCACGAACCGGGACCAGAGGGTGGAATTGGTCCCGGTTCGTGCCACCAACCGGGACCAATGGCCTTGCACAGCGGCGTGGTGGTGGGAATTTAGTCCCACCTCGCTAGCTGAGAGAGAGCCGCACCTGTTTATAAGGTGCGGTGCGCCTGAGCTGTCGAGCTCCTCTCTAAAGCAGGCTTACGGGCCTAACCTCTCTGTACATGCCTGTGGGCCTACTGGGCCTTCTGCGGGCCTGAATCCTGGCCCATGGATGGGTTTCTAGTCGTATTCACGCCGTGGTGGCCCAGTGGGTGGCATAATTTTTTATTTTTTCTCTGTTTTTTTGTTTTCTTTTTTGCTTTATTTATTTTGTTTTGTTTCTACTTACAACAAAAAACTTATTTATTTTATTTTATTTTGTTTCTAATTACTTATTTATTTTATTTTTATTTATTTTAGTGCTCCTATTTTTATTTATTTTACTGCTGCTATTTTTATTTAATTTATTAAGGTTTATTTATTTTAGTTACTATAGTTTATTTTATTTTATTTTATTAAGGTTTATTTATTTTATTAAGGTTTATTTATTTTATTTACTATAAAAAATGAACATAGATGCGCCTATAGAGAAAATTCAACCTAAATTCATAATAAATTTCTATGAAATTCAAAGAAATTTACTGTGAATTTAGGTCAAATTCCCTGTATAAGGGCATCTATTTTCACTTTGAGAGGAGCTCAACAAGGCAGAGAGGGACGGGCTTATAAACAGCTGTGAGCGCCCTTCGGTTGGTGAGGTGGGACTAAACTCTGACCGCTACTAGGACCAACCCTTTAGTCCCGGTTTGTGGTATGAACCGGGACTAAAGGGTGAGCCTCTGGTCCCGGTTCAAGCCACCAACCGGGACCAATGGTGGTGGGCCAGGAGCGAGGCCCATTGGTCCCGGTTTGTCCCACCAACCGGGACCAACGGGGCCGGACGAACCGGGACCAATGCCCCCACGAGGCCCGGCAGGCCCCTGGCCGCACGAACCGGGACCAATGCTCACATTAGTCCCGGTTCGTGACTGAACCGGGACTAATGTGAATATTGCCCTGTGACCAAAGCCCAGTTTTCTACTAGTGGTACAACTCATCACAAACAGTGGTGTCACCTCTGAGACGTGTTTCCAACCAACTGCTGAAAGTCCTGATGTGTTCACATGTAATCCAGTCATCACACTGCTCCGGGTGTTTGGAGCGCAGACTGTTCTTGTGTTCATCGACATACGGGGTCACCAAGGTAGAGTTCTGTAGAACTGTGTAGTGTGCTTGAGACCAAGAATGCCCGTCCCTGCATATTATTGAGTCCGCTCCTAGCGTGCCTTTTCCAGTCAGTCTCCCCTCATACCGCGATTTAGGGAGACCTATCTTCTTAAGGCCAGGAATGAAGTCAACACAAAACCCAATGACATCCTCTGTTTGATGGCCCATGGAGATGCTTCCTTCAGGCCTAGCGCCGTACGGACATATTTCTTTAGGACTCCCATGAACCTCTCAAAGGGGAACATATTGTATAGAAATACGGGCCCCAGAATGACAATCTCGTCGACTAGATGAACTAGGACGTGCGTCATGATATTGAAGAAGGATGGTGGGAAAACCAGCTCGAAACTGACAAGACATTGCGCCACATCACTCCTTAGCCTTGGTATGATTTCTGGATCGATCACCTTCTGAGAGATTGCATTGAGTAATGCACATAGCTTCACAATGGCTAATCGGACGTTTTTCGGTAGAAGCCCCCTCAATGCAACCGGAAGCAGTTGCATCATAATCACGTGGCAGTCATGAGACTTTAGGTTCTGGAACTTTTTCTCTGGCATATTTATTATTCCCTTTATATTCGACGAGAAGCCAGTCGGGACCTTCATACTGAGCAGGCATTCAAAGAAGATTTCTTTCTCTTCTTTCGTAACAGCGTAGCTGGCAGGACCTTCATACTGCTTCGGAGGCATGCCGTCTTTTTCGTGCAAATGTTGCAGGTCCTCCCGTGCCTCAGGTGTATCTTTTGTCTTCCCATACACGCCCAAGAAGCCTAGCAGGTTCACGCAAAGGTTCTTCGTCACGTGCATCACGTCGATTGAAGAGCGGACCTCTAGGTCTTTCCAGTAGGGTAGGTCCCAAAATATAGATTTCTTCTTCCACATGGGTGTGTGTCCCTCAGCGTCATTCGGAACAGCTAGTCCGTCGGGACCCTTTCCAAAGATTACGTGTAAATCATTGACCATAGCAAGTACGTGATCACCGATACGCATGGCGGGCTTCTTCTGGTGATCTGCCTCGCCTTTGAAATGCTTGCCTTTCTTTCGACATTGATGGTTGGTCGGAAGAAATCGACGATGGCCCAGGTACACATTCTTCCTGCATTTGTCCAGGTATATACTTTCAGTGTCATCTAAACAGTGCGTGCATGCGTGGTATCCCTTGTTTGTCTGTCCTGAAAGGTTACTGAGAGCGGGCCAATCGTTGATGGTTACAAACAACAACGCGTGCAGGTTAAATTCCTCATGTTTGTGCTCATCCCACGTACGTACACCATTTCCATTCCACAGCTGTAAAAGTTCTTCACCTAATGGCCTTAGGTACACATCAATGTCGTTGCCGGGTTGCTTAGGGCCTTGGATGAGAACTGGCATCATAATGAACTTCCGCTTCATGCACATCCAAGGAGGAAGGTTATACATACATAGAGTCATGGGCCAGGTGCTGTGATTGCTGCTCTGCTCCCCGAAAGGATTAATGATATCCGTGCTTAAACCAAACCATATGTTCCTTGGGTCAGCTGCAAACTCAGCCTAGTACTTTCTCTCGATTTTTCTCCACTGCGACCCGTCAGCGGGTGCTCTCAACTTCCCATCTTTCTTACGCTCCTCACTGTGCCATCGCATCAACTTGGCATGCTCTTCGTTTCTGAAAAGACGTTTCAACCGTGGTATTATAGGAGCATACCACATCACCTTCGCAGGAACCCACTTCCTGGGGGGCTCGCCGTCAACATCACCAGGGTCATCTCGTCTGACCTTATACCGCAATGCACCGCATACCGGGCATGTGTTCAGATCCTTGTACGCACCGCAGTAGAGGATGTAGTCATTAGGGCATGCATGTATCTTCTGCACCTCCAATCCTAGAGGGCATACGACCTTCTTTGCTGCATATGTACTGTCGGGTAATTCGTTATCCTTTGGAAGCTTCTTCTTCAATATTTTCAATAGCTTCTCAAATCCTTTGTCAGGCACAGCATTCTCTGCCTTCCACTGCAGCAATTCTAGTACGGTACCGAGCTTTGTGTTGCCATCTTCGCAATTGGGGTACAACCCTTTTTTGTGATCCTCTAACATGCGATCGAACTTCAGCGTCTCCTTTTGACTTTCGCATTGCATCCTTGCATCGACAATGACCCGGCAGAGATCATCATCATCGGGCACTGGTTCCTCTTGATCTTCAGCAGCTTCCCCCGTTGCAGCATCATTGGGCACATCGTCTGGTTCCTCTTGATCTTCAGCAGCTTCCCCCGTTGCAGCATCACCGTATTCAGGGGGCACATAGTTGTCATCGTCCTCTTCTTCTTCGCCGTCTTCCATCAGAACCCCTATTTCTCCGTGCCTCGTCCAAACATTATAGTGTGGCATGAAACCCTTGTAAAGCAGGTGGGTGTGAAGGATTTTTCGGTCAGAGTAAGACTTCGTATTCCCACATGTAGGGTATGGACAACACATAAAACCATTCTGCTTGTTTGCCTCAGCCACTTCGAGAAAATCATGCACGCCCTTAATGTACTCAGATGTGTGTCTGTCACCGTACATCCATTGCCGGTTCATCTGCGTGCATTATATATAATTAAGTGTGTCAAAAACCATTACAGAACATCATAAATAGATAATTAAGTGACCAAATTAATATAAGTTCATCATCACATTAAAACCAGAGTACATTCATAGTTCTCATCTAACAACATATAGCTCTCCAGAGCATCTAATTAATTAAACCATACATTGAAACTATGTAAAACATTTCAATGCGAAAACAAATGCGATCATAATCGCAACCAAAGTAACAATTGATCCAACGGCATAATGATACCAAGCCTCGGTATGAATGGCATATTTTCTAATCTTCAAGCGCATTGCATCCATCTTGATCTTGTGATCATCGACGACATCCGCAACATGCAACTCCAATATCATCTTCTCCTCCTCATTTTTTTTTATTTTCTCCTTCAAGTAATTGTTTTCTTCTTCAACTAAATTTAACCTCTCGACAATAGGGTCGGTTGGAATTTCCGGTTGAACCACCTCTTAGATAAATAAAATCTATGTCACGTTGGTCGGCATAATTGTCATAAATAATAAATGAACCAAATAGTTATAAAAAGATAATATATACCACATCCGATTCATAGACAGGACGAGGGCCGACAGGGGCGGATACCAAAACCATCGCACTATGTAACAAGAAGGAATAATAAAAGTAACAAAATTAGACAAATAACTATCTGAAGTAAGAATTTTTTTTCTTTCAGAAAGAAGATAAGAACAAGAGGCTCACCACGGTGGTGCTGGCGACGAGCTCGACGCGGGAGACCGACGGCGGTGAAGACGGGGACGGGACGTGACGGACCGCTAAACCTAGACAAATCTCGGGGAAAATGGAGCTCGGAGGTCGAGTTTTGAGAGGAGAAAGATTAAGTAGTGTGGCTCAGACATTTCATCGAACACCTCATGTGCATACGAACCGGGACCAATGCCCACGAGGCCCCGGCCGGCCCCCTGGGCTCACGAACTGGGACAAATGCCCCCATGGGTCCCGGTTCGTGACTGAACCGGGACTAATGGGCTTGCCATGCCCGAACGAAGCCCTGTTTTCTACTAGTGTATTGTCCTCTGCGTACAATGTTGAGTCCCTGAGTGTGACGGCCTTACCACAGTAGGCTATTGGAAATTATGCTCTAGCACTCAAAAATCATGGATTGTCACAGCAATAATTTCCATTAATCTTCTGAGGTAAATCCGTCCACACTACGGGACTTTTTATATTTATTTTTATATTTATTTTTTATTCATTTTTTATATTTTCATGAACAGCACCATTTTTTCACATGCTACAGTGTGGAATACAAACACGCATGCAAAATTTCGGTGTGTTTTGACACTTGATGCATTTACTATGATTTTCTCCATGAAAATACGGAAAAACGGTCTCCGGACGTGATGCAACGTCCGTTCGTACTCCGATTCCGTTGAAATTTGGTGTGGGAGACGGTGGGGTCACTCACACGCGCATGCAAAAGTTTGGTGCGTTTCGTCCATGTTAACATGTAGTTGCAGTACAAACCGGACGTATCGGTTAGGGGGGGACGGGCATCCACTAGGGGTTCCCTTTCATAGAGTCATCAAACGGCACCAATTTTTCACATGCTACAGTGTGGAACACAAA
>NC_057799.1:607899306-607939003 GCF_018294505.1 Triticum aestivum
CACTCGATGCATTTACTATGATTTTCTCCATGAAAATACGGAAAAACGGTCTCCGGACGTGATGCAACGTACGATTCGTACTCCGATTCCGTTGAAATTTGGCATGGGAGACGGTGGGGGTCACTCACGTGCATGCAAAAGTTTGGTGTATTTCATCCATGTTGACATGTAGTTGCAGTACAAACCTGACGTATCGGTTAGGGGTGGACGGGCATCCACTAGGTGTTCCCTTTCCTAGAGTCATCAAACGGCACCATTTTTTTTCACATGCTGCAGTGTGCCACACAAACACGCATGCAAAATTTCGGTGCGTTTCGACACTCGATGCATTTACTATGATTTTCTCCATGAAAATACAAAAAACGTCTCCGAACGTGATGCAATGTCCGTTCGTACTCCGATTCGTTGAAATTTGGCGCGGGAGACGGTGGGGGTCACTCACACGCGCATGCAAAAGATGGGTGCGTTTCGACATTAGATTCATTTTATACGAATTTCTACATGAAAAAACACAAAAAGTGCAACGATTTAGTATTTTCGGCGCGCGCGGCGCAAACGGCCGGGCTAGGAAGGCGACCCACGGCGGCCACTTGGGCGCCGTTTGCGGCGCACACGTGAGGGCCCATGAAGCAAAAATCCACGGCGGCCACCGCCCAACCTGCTAATCATTTAGTCCCACATTGCTTCTAGACACGCTTATTCACCTGTTTAGATACTATCCTCTCCGTACAATGTTGAATCCTTTAATGTGGCGGTCTTTCTCAGTAGGATAATGTAAAAAATGCTCTGGCACTCCATAATCATGGAGTGTCACAGCAAAAATTCACATTAATCTTCTGAGGTAAATCCGTTCACACTACAGGATTTTTTATTTTTGTGTTTTTTTAATATTTACAAATACAGTGCTCTAATCATATGAATAGCAACCCGCAGCTCCAGAAAAGTGAAATCTAACATCTATTCTATATGATATGACTTTGCACTCTTCGGGAACAATTTTTTTATGTTTACAAATACAATGCTTTAATCATATTAAGAGCAACCCGCAGCTCCAGAATAGTGAAATGTTATGTATATTCTATATGACATGACTTTCCACTCTCCGGGCAGATTTTTTTTCTTAAATACAATGCTCTAATCATATGAAGAGATACCCGCAGCGTTTGGATGGAGGAGGAACCGTGTACGGTTGGCAGCGAAGAGAGACAGGCTGCGGGTGCCGGCAGAGCATCGTCACTCAAACCCGGACTGAAAATTAAATACTCTGGTTGTCTAACGCATGTGCCCATTCCATATATTATCCTATAATTTTACAACTATACAAAAATAATAAAAATTATTGCATCATAGGACGGGTATACTTACCCAGAAGGAATGATGTACGTGTTGCTTTGCTTGTTGATAAAGATCAACAAGCAGAGCAACACCTACACCATCTGGATCCGTATACATGTAATATGAAGCAAAAATAACTGAAAGTTAAAATATTATCAGACTTTTTAAACCACTACATATGAGTCTCCACAATCAATGTGGTACTAAAATTCTTTGTAAAAAGAGGTTAGCCTGCAGTGGCCACAAAAGGCGCGTGGGGGCGGCCCATTGAAGGAAATATGCCCTAGAGGCAATAATAAAGTTGTTATTTATATTCCCACATATCATGATAAATGATTATTATTCATGCTAGAATACATAGACAAACAGAGTGTCCCTAGTATGCCTCTACTTGACTAGCTCGTTAATCAAAGATGATTAAGTTTCCTAGCCATAGACATGTGTTGTCATTTGATTAACGGGATCACATTATTAGAGAATGATGTGCTGGACAAGACCCATCCGTTAGCTTAGCATTATGATCGTTAAGTTTTATTTCTATTGCTTTCTTCATGACTTATACATGTTCCTCTGACTATGAGATTATGCAACTCCCGAATACCGGAGGAACACTTGGTGTGCTATCAAACGTCACAACATAACTGGGTTATTATAAAGAAGCTCTACAGGTGTCTCTGATGGTGTTTGTTGAGTTGGCATAGATCGAGATTAGGATTTGTCACTCCGTGTATCGGAGAGGTATCTCTGGGCCCTCTCGATAATGATCATCACTATAAGCCTTGCAAGCAATGTGACTAATGAGTTAGTTGCGGAATGATGCATTACGGAACGAGTAAAGAGACTTGCCGGTAACAAGATTGAACTAGGTATGATGATACCGATGATCGAATATCGGGCAAGTAACATACCGATGACAAAGGGAACAACGTATGTTGTTATGCAGTTTGACCGATAAAGATCTTCGGAGAATATGTAGGAGCCAATATGAGCATCCAGGTTCCGCTATTGGTTATTGAATGGAGATGAGTCTCGGTAATGTCTACATAGTTCTCGAACCCGTAGGGTCCGCACGCTTAACGTTCGATGATGATTTGTATTATGAGTTTATGTAATTTGATGACCGAAGGTTGTTCGGAGTCCCGGATGAGATTACGGGCATGACGAGGAGTATCGAAATGGTCGAGAGGTAAAGATTCATATATTGGAAGGCTATATTCGGACATCGGAAAGGTTCCGAGTGATTCGGGTATTTTTCGGAGTACGGGGGAGTTACGGGAATTCGTCGGGAAAAGTAATGGGCCTTATTGGGCTTTAGTGGAGAGAGGGGAGAAGGGCCAAGAGGTGGCGCACGCCTTCCCCCTGCCCAAACCAAATTGGACAAGGGGTGGGGGCACAGCCCCCCTTTCCTTCTCCCTCTCCCTCTCTTTCCTTCTCTCCTACTCCGAATAGGAAAGGGAATCCTACTAGGACATGGGAGTCCTAGTAGGACTCCCTATGCTTGGCGCGCCCCCTAGGACGGCTGCCTCCTCCCTCCCTCCTTTATATACGGGGGAGGCGAGCACTCCAAAGGCACTCAAGATTTGTCTTAGCCGTGTGCGGTGTCCCCCTCCACAGTTACACACCTCGGTCATATCGTCGTAGT
This sequence comes from Triticum aestivum, assembly GCF_018294505.1. NCBI lineage: Eukaryota > Viridiplantae > Streptophyta > Magnoliopsida > Poales > Poaceae > Triticum > Triticum aestivum. The sequence goes on from NC_057799.1 coordinate 607,902,284, forward strand.
GCTTAGGCGAAGCCCTGCGCTCGAAACTTCATCATCACCGTCACCACGCCGTCGTGGTGATGGAACTCTTCCTCGGCCTCAGCTGGATCTAGAGTTCTAGGGACGTCACCGAGCTGAACGTCTGCAGATCGCGGAGGTGCCGAGCGCTCGGTACTTGATTGGTTGGATCGCGAAGACGTTCGACTACATCAACCGCGTTACTTAACGCTTCCGCTTTTGGTCTACGAGGGTACATGGACACACTCTCCCTGCTCGTTGCTATGCTTCTCCTAGATAGATCTTGCGTGTTCGTAGGAATTTTTTATAAATACTACGTTCCTCAACAGTGGTATCAGAGCCAGGTCTATGCGTAGATGTTATATGCACGACTAGAACACAAAGAGTTGTGGGCGATAATAGTCATACTGCTTACCAGCATGTCATACTTAGATTCGGCGGTATTGTTGGATGAAGCGGCCCAGACCGACATTACATGACCATGTTCATGAGACTGGTTCTACCGTCGTGCTTTGCACACAGGTGGCTAGTGGGTGTCTGTTTCTCCAACTTTAGTTGAATCGAGTTTGACTACACCCGGTCCTTGTTGAAGGTTAAAACAACACACTTGAGGAAAAATCATTGTGGTTTTGATGCGTAGGTAAGAATGGTTCTTGCTAAAGCCCGTAGCAGCCACGTAAAACTTGGAACACCAATGTAGAGGTAGTCTAACTTGTTTTTGCAGGGCTTGGTGTGGTGTGATATGGTCAAGACGTGATGATATATAAATTGTTGTATGAGATGATCATGTTTTGTAACAGTTATCGGCAACCGGCAGGAGCCATATGGTTGTCGCTTTATTGTATGAAATGCAATCGCCATGTAATTGATTAACTTTATCACTAAGCGGTAGCGATAGTCGAAGAAGCAATAGTTGGCGAGACGACAACGATGCTTCGATGGAGATCAAGGTGTCAAACCAGTGACGATGGTGATCATGACGGTGCTTTGGAGATGGAGATCAAAGGCACAAGATGATGATGGAAGGTATAAGTGTTCTCCCTGAGTATGCACCGTTGCAAAAGTTCTTTGTGCTGAGACACCACGTGATGATCGGGTGTGATAAGCTCTACGTTCACATACAATGGGTGCAAGCCAGTTTTTCACACGCAGAATACTCGGGTTAAACTTGACGAGCCTAGCACATGCAGATATGGCCTCGGAACACTGAGACCGAAAGGTCAAGCGTGAATCTATAGTAGATATGATCAACATAGTGATGTTCACCATTGAAAACCTCTCCATCTCACGTGATGATCTGATACGTCTCTGTCGTATCTATAATTTTTTATTGTTCCATGCCAATATTATACAACTTTCATATACTTTTGGCAACTTTTTATACTATTTTACGACTAACATATTGATCCAGTGCCCAGTGCCAGTTCCTTTTGTTGCATGTTTTTTGTTTTGTAGAAAATCCATATCAAACAGAGTCCAAACGGGATAAAAACTGACGGAGATTTTTTTGGAATATATGTGATTTTTGGGACGAAGAATCAACGCGATATGATGCCCGAGGGGGCCACGAGGCAGGGGGTGCGCCCCAGGGGGTCAGACGCACCCTGGACCCTCGTGGCCACCCCGTAAGGCGGTTGGATCCCTTCTTTCGCCGCAAGAAAGATAATATCCGGGTAGAGATCGTGTCCAAAATTCAGCCCAATCAGAGTTACTGATCTCCGGTTATAAAAGAAACGGTGAAAGGCCAGATCTGGGAGCACAGAAACAGAGAGAGACAGATAGACGATCCAATCTCGGAGGGGCTCTCGCCCCTCCCATGCTATGGAGACCAAGGACCAGAGGGGAAACCCTTCTCCCATCTAGGGAGAAGGTCAAGGAAGAAGAAGGGGGGCCCTCTCCCCCTCTCTTCCGGTGGCGCCGGAACACCGCCGGGGCCATCATCATCACCGTCATCTACATCAACAACTTCACTGCCATCATCACCAACTCTTCCCCCCTCTATGAAGCGGTGTAACCCCTCTTTTACCCGCTGCAATCCCTACTTAAACATGGTGCTCAACGCTATATATTATTTCCCAATGATGTATGGCTATCCTATGATGTTTGAGTAGATCTGTTTTTTCCTCTGGGTTAATTGATGACCGTGATTGGTTTGAGTTGCATGTTTTATTATTGGTGTTGTCCTATGGTGCTCTCCATGTCGCGCAAGCATGACGGATTCCCGCTGTAGGGTGTTGCAATACATTCATGATTCGCTTATAGTGGGTTGCGTGAGTGACTGAAACACAAACCCGAGTAAGGGGGTTATTGCATATGGGATAAAGAGGACTTGATGCTTTAATGCTATGGTTGGGTTTTACCTTAATGATCTTTAGTAGTTGCGGATGCTTGCTAGAGTTCCAATCATAAGTGCATATGATCCAAGAAGAGAAAGTATGTAGCTTATGCCTCTCCCTCAAATAAAATTGCAATAGTGATTACCAGTTTAGTTATCGATTGCCTAGGGACAAATAACTTTCTTGTGTGACAACAAGCTCTCTACTAAAACTAATTTAGTTGTGTATTTATCTAAACAACCCCTACTTTTTATTTACGCGCTCTTTATTATCTTGCAAACCTATCCAAAAACACCTACAAAGTACTTCTAGTTTCATACTTGTTCTAGATGAACTTGCTATAGTTCCTTATGCTAAACATGAAATTGTTGCTGTTGCACCCACACATGATAGTCCTATTATCTTTTTGAATTCTCCCGACTACACTATATCGGAGAAGTTTGCCCTTATTAAGGATTATATTGATGGGTTGCATTTTACTACTACACATGATGATCTTGATGAATATAATATGCATGTGCTTGCTTCTCCTACTTGCGATTATTATGAGAGAGGAACTATATCTCCACCTCTCTATGTTTCCCACACGATAGAATTGCAAGAAACTGTTTATACTATGCATTGGCCTTTACTATGTGTGCATGAATTGTTCTTTTATGACATGCCGATGCATAGGAAAAGAGTTAGACTTCGTTGGTGCATGATATACGTTACTTTGTGCTCACTACTAAATCACAAAAATCATTGTTAATTAAAATTGGCTTTGATATACCTTGGGATCCGGGTGGATCCATTACTTGAGCACTATATGCCTAACTTAATGGATTTAAAGAAAGCGCTGCCAGGGAGACAACCCGGAAGTTTTAGAGAGTCATTTATTTCTGTTGAGTGCTTTTATATAGTTTAAAAACAAAAAAATAAAGAGAGGAACCTAAAACTTTTTCAAAAAGAAAAGCGAAAGTGAGAAAGACGAGCATTGTTAAAGTGGGAGCTAGCCTTGAACTTTGTTCATGCTCACGGAAACTTTGTGAATCTTGATTACAGAAAATTTTCAACAAAAATAATTATCCCCTTATACAATTCCATTGTATTATAAAAATAATGTGCCAAGATTTGCCTTTAGGATGTTTACAATGCTTGTTGGTTTGTGCGGTGCAGGACAGAAATTTGGCTGTAGTGTGTGATTTTACATTTCTTACTGGAACGTCAAATGGTTCTGAAACTTTTTGCACTGTCTTTATATACAAATGTTTTATTTTTCCTAATTTTCAAAGAATTTTTGGAGTACCAGAAGTATTGTGAATGTTCAGATTACTACAGACTGTCCTGTTTAAGACAGAGTCTGTTTTTTATGCATAGTTTGCTTGCTTTGATGAAACTATCGATTTCTACCTGTGGATTAAGCCATGGAAAAGTTATATTACAGTAGCTACAATGCAAATAATGAATTGGTTTGCAACAGTACCTAGAGTAGTGATTTTCTTTATTATACTAACGGATCTTACCGAGTTTTCTGTTGAGTTTTGTGTGGATGAAGTGTTCGAAGATCGAGGATGTCTCGATATGAGGATAAGGAGGAGAGGAAAGAGCTCAAGCTTGGGGATGCCCAAGGAACCCCAAGTAAGTATTCAAGGAGACTCAAGCGTCTAAGCTTGGGGATGCCCCGGAAGGCATCCCATCTTTCTTCAACAAGTATCAGTATGTTTTCGGATTCGTTTCGTTCATGCGATATGTGCAAATCTTGGAGCGTCTTTTGCATTTAGTTTTCACTTTTCTTTTATGCACCATGCTGGTATGATATAGTCCTTGGTTTATTTATAGAATTCTCTTTGCACTTCACTTATATCTTTTGAGTATGGCTTTATAGAATGCTTCATGTGCTTCACTTATATCATTTGAAGTTTGGATTGCCTGTTTCTCTTCACATAGAAAACCGCCATTTGTAGAATGCTCTTTTGCTTCACTTATATTTGTTAGAGCGTGGGCATATCTTGTGTAGAAAGAATTAAAATCTCTTGCTTCACTTCTATCTATTTAGAGAGATGACAGGAACTGGTCATTCACATGGTTAGTCATAAAATCCTACATAAAACTTGTAGATCACTAAATATGATATGTTTGATTCCTTGCAATAGTTTTGTGATATAAAGATGGTGATATTAGAGTCATGCTAGTGGGTAGTTGTGGATTGTAGAAATACTTGTGTTGAAGTTTGTGATTCCCATAGCATGCACGTATGGTGAACCGTTATGTGATGAAGTCGGAGCATGATTTCTTTATTGATTGTCTTCCTTATGAGTGGCGGTCGGGGACGAGCGATGGTCTTTTCCTACCAATCTATCCCCCTAGGAGCATGCGCGTAGTACTTTGTTTCGATAGCTAATAGACTTTTGCAATAAGTATGTGAGTTCTTTATGACTAATGTTGAGTCCATGGATTATACGCACTCTCACCCTTCCATCATTGCTAGCCTCTTCGGTACCGTGCATTGCCCTTTCTCACCTTGAGAGTTGGTGCAAACCTCGCTGGTGCATCCAAACCCCGTGATATGATATGCTCTATCACACATAAGCCTCCTTATATCTTCCTCAAAACAGCCACCATACCTACCTATCATGGCATTTTCATAGCCATTCCGAGATATATTGCCATGCAACTTCCATCATCATCATATACATGACTTGAGCATTCATTGTCATATTTCTTTGCATGATCGTAAGACAGCTAGCATGATATTTTCATGGCTTATCCGTTTTTTTATATCTTTGCTACGCTAGATCATTGCACATCCCGGTACACCGCCGGAGGCGTTCATATAGAGTCATATCTTTGTTCTAGTATTGAGTTATCAGTAAATAAAAGTGTGATGATCATCATTATTAGAACATTGTCCCAGGTGAGGTTATCAAAATAAAAGAGGCCAAAGAAGCCCCCAAAAAAGAGGCCAGAGAAGCCCACCAAAAAAAGAGAAAAAAAATAAAAAAAATGAGAGAAAAGAGAGAATGGACAATGTTACTATCCTTTTACCACACTTGTGCTTCAGAGTAGCACCATGTTCTTCATATAGAGAGTCTCTTGAGTTATCACTTTCATATACTAGTGGGAATTTTCATTATAGAACTTCGCTTGTATATTCCGATGATGGGCTTCCTCAAATGCCCGAGGTCTTCATGAGCAAGCAAGTTGGATGCACACCCACTTAGTTTTTAGTTTGAGCTTTCATACACTTATAGCTCTTAGTGCATCCGTTGCATGGCAATCCCTACTCCTCGCATAGACATCAATTGATGGGCATCTCCATAGCCCATTGATTAGCCGCGTCGATGTGAGACTTTCTCCTTTTTGTCTTCTCCACACAACCTCCACCATCATATTCTATTCCACATAGAGTGCTATATCCATGGCTCACGCTCATGTATTGCGTGAAAGTTGAAAAGGTTTGAGAACGTCAAAAGTATGAAACAATTGCTTGGCTTTTCATCGGGGTTGTGCATGATTTGAATATTTTGTGTGGTGAAGATGGAGCATAGCCAGACTATATGATTTTGTAGGGATAACTTTCTTTGGCCATGTTATTTCGAAAAGACATGATTGCCTTATTAGTATGCTTGAAGTATTATTGTCTTAATGTCAAATGATAGCCTATTGCTTTGAATCACTCGTGTCTTAATATTCATGCCATGATTAGATTGCATGATCAAGATTATGCTAGGTAGCATTCCACATCAAAAATTACATTTTTCATCATTTACCTACTCGAGGACGAGCAGGAATTAAGCTTGGGGATGCTGATACGTCTCCGTCGTCTCTATTAGTTTTGATTGTTCCATGCCAGTATTATACAGCTTTCATATACTTTTGGCAACTTTTTATACTATTTTTGGACTAACATATTGATCCAGTGCCAATTCCTGTTTGTTGCATGTTTTTTGTTCCGCAAAAAATCCATATCAAACGGAGTCCAAATGGGATAAAAACTGACGGAGATTTTTTTTGAATATATGTGATTTTTGGGAAGAAGAATCAACGCGATACGATGCCCGAGGGGGCCACGAGGCAGGGGGCGCGCCCTAGGGGGTTAGGCGCGCCCTAGACCCTCGTGGCCACCCTGTAAGGTGGTTGGAGCCCTTCTTTCGCCGCAAGAAATCTAATATACGAAAAGAGATCGTGTCCAAAATTCAGCCCAATCAGAGTTACGGATCTCCGGTTATAAAAGAAACGGTTAAAGGCCAGATCTGGGAGCGCAGAAACAGAGAGAGACAGAAAGACGATCCAATCTCGGAGGGGCTCTCGCCCCTCCCATGCTATGGAGACAAAGGAACAGAGGGGAAACCCTTCTCCCATCTAGGGATTAGGTCAAGGAAGAAGAAGAAGAAGGGGGGCCCTCTCCCCCTCTCTTCCGGTGGCGCCGGAATGCCGGCGGGGCCATCATCATCACCGCCATCTACACCAACAACTTCACCGCCATCATCACCAACTCTTCCCCCCTCTATGCAGCGGTGTAACCCCTCTTTTACCCGATGTAAACTCTACTCAACGCTATATATTATTTCCCAATTATGTATGTCTATCCTATGATGTTTGAGTAGATCCTTTTGTCCTATGGGTTAATTGATGACCGTGATTGGTTTGAGTTGCATGTTTTGTTATTGGTTCTGTCCTATGGTGCTCTCCGTGTCACGCAAGCGTGAGGGATTCCCGCTGTAGGGTGTTGCAATACGTTCATGATTCGCTTATAGTGGGTTGCGTGAGTGACTGAAACATAAACCCGAGTAAGGGGTTGTTGCATATGGGATAAAGAGGACTTGATGCTTTAATGCTATGGTTGGCTTTTACCTTAATGATCTTTAGTAGTTGCGGTTGCTTGCTAGAGTTCCAATCATAAGTGCATATGATCCAAGAAGAGAAAGTATGTTAGCTTATACCTCTCCCTCAAATAAAATTGCAATAGTGATTACCGGTTTAGTTATCGATTGCCTAGGGACAAATAACTTTCTTGTGTGACAACAAGCTCTCTACTAAAACTAATTTAGTTGTGTCTTTATCTAAACAGCCCCTACTTTTTATGTACGCGCTCTTTATTATCTTGCAAACCTATCCAAAAACACCTACAAAGTACTTCTAGTTTCATAGTTGTTCTAGGTAAAGCGAACGTTAAGCGTACGTAGAGTTGTATCGGTGGTCGATAGAACTTGAGGGAATATTTGTTCTACCTTTAGCTCCTCGTTGGGTTCGACACTCTTACTTATCGAAAGAGGCTACAATTGATCCCCTATACTTGTGGGTTATCATGATCGGACATGGTTTAGTTGATATGGATCACGTGATCACTTATATGATTAGAGGGATGTCTATTTAAGTGGGAGTTCTTAAGTAATATGATTAATTGAACTTTAATTTATCATGAACTTAGTCCTGATAGTATTTGCATAACTATGTTGTAGATCAATAGCTCGCGATGTAGCTCCCAGTTTATTTTTTTTATATGTTCCTAGAGAAAAATATGTTGAAAGATGATAGTAGCAATAATGCGGACTAGGTCCGTGATCTGAGGATTATCCTCATTGCTGCACAGAAGAATTATGTCCTTGATGCACCGCTAGGTGACGGACCTATGCAGGAGCAAATGCAGACGATATGAACGTTTGGCAAGCTCGGTATGATAACTACTTGATAGTTTAGTGCACCACGCTTTACGGCTTAGAACCGGGACTTCAAAAACGTTTTGAATGCCACGGAGCATATAAGATGTTCCAAGAGCTGAAATTGGTATTTCAGACTCATGCCCGAGTCGAGAGGTATGAGACCTCTGACAAGTACTTTGCCTACAAGATGGAGGAGAATAGCTCAACCAGTGAGGATGTGCTCAAAATGTCTGAGTAATACAATCGCTTGAATCAAGTGGGAGTTAATCTTCCAGATAAGATAGTGATTGACAGAAGTTCTCTAGTCACTATCACCAAGTTACTAGAACTCCGTGATGAACTATAATATGCAAGGGATGATGAAAATGATTCCCGAGCTCTTCGCGATGCTGAAATCTATGAAGGTAGAAATCAAGAAAAGCATCAAGTGTTGATGGTTTACAAGACCACTAGTTTCAAGTAAAAGGGCAAGGGAAAGAAAGGGAACTTCAAGAAGAATGGCAAGCAAGTTGCCACTCCCATGAAGAAGCCCAAAGCTAGACCCAAGCCTGAAATTGAGTGCTTCTACTGCGAAGGAAATGGTCACTGGAAGCGGAACTGCCCCAAATACTTGGCGGATAAGAAGGATGGAAAAGTGTACAAAAGTATATATGATATACATGTTATTGATGTGTACTTTACTAGTATTCATAGTAGCCCCTGGGTATTTGATACTGATTCAGTTGCTATGATTAGTAACTTGAAACAGGAGTTACAAAATGAACAAAGACTAGTTGAGGGTGAGTGGACGATGTGTGTTGGAAATTATTCCAAAGGTTGATAAGATCACCATCGCACACTCCCTTTACCTTCAGGATTATTGGTGTTTGCGTCGAGCATAATATGATTGGATCATGTTTATTGCAATATGGTTATTCATTTAAGTCAAAGAATAATTGTTATTCTGTTTACATGAATAAAACCTACTGTGGTCATACACCCAAGGTGAATGGTTTATTAAATCTCGATCGTAGTAATACACATATTCATAATATTGATGCCAAAAGATGCAAAGTTGATAATGATAGTGCAACATATTTGTGGCACTGCCGTTTAGGTCATATTGGTGTAAAGCGCATGAAGAAACTCCATGTTGATGGGCTTTTGGAATCACTTGATGCTTGCGAACCATGCCTCATGGGCAAGATGACTAAGACTCCTTTCTCCGGAACAATGGAGCGAGCAACTAACTTATTGGAAATAATACATACTGATGTATGTGATTCGATGAGTGTTGAGGCTCGCGGCGGGTATTGTTATTTTCTGACCTTCACAGATGATTTGAGCAGATATGGGTATATCTACTTGATGAAACATAAGTCTGAAACATTTGGAAAGTTCAAAGAATTTCAGAGTGAAGTAGAAAATAAGGTTTCTACGATATGATCGTGGAGGTGAATATTTGAGTTATGAGTTTGGTCTTCATTTGGAATCATGTGGAATAGTTTCGCAACTCACGCCACCTGGAACACCACAGCGTAATGGTGTGTCCGAACGTCATAACCATACTTTATTAGATATGGTGCGATCTATGATGCCTCTTACCGATTTACCACTATCGTTTTAGGGTTATGCATTAGAGACAGCTGCAATCACGTTAAATAGGGCATCATATAAATCCGTTGAGACGACACCATATGAACTGTGGTTTGGCAAGAAACCTAAGTTGTCGTTTCTTGAAGTTTGGGGCGGCAATGCTTATGTGAAAAAGTTTCAACCTGATAAGCTCGAACCAAAATCGAAGAAATGTATCTTCATAGGATACCCAAAGGAGACTGTTGGGTACACCTTCTATCACCGATCCGAAGGCAAGATTTTCGTTGCTAAGAATGGATCCTTTCTAGAGAAGGAGTTTCTCTCGAAAGAAGTGAGTGGGAGGAAAGTAGAACTTGATGAGGTAATTGTACCTGCTCCCTTATTGGAAAGTAGTTCATCACAGAAATCAGTTCATGTGATTCCTACACCAATTAGTGAGGAAGCTAATGATAATGATCATGAAACTTCTGATCAAGTTACTACCGAACCTCATAGGTCAACCAGAGTAAGATCCGCACCAGAGTGGTACAGTAATCCTGTTCTGGAAGTCATGTTACTTGACCATGATGAACCTACGAACTATGAGGAAGCGATGATGAGCCCACATTCCGCGAAATGGCTTGAGGCCATGAAATCTGAGATGGGATCCTTGTATGAGAACAAAGTATGGACTTTGGTTGACTTGCCCGATGATCAGCAAGCCATAGAGAATAAATGGATCTTTAAGAAGAAGACTGACGCTGACGGTAATGTTACTGTCTACAAAGCTAGACTTGTTGAGAAAGGTTTTCGACAAGTTCAAGGAGTTGACTACGATGAGACTTTCTCACCTGTAGCGATGCTTAAGTCTGTCCGAATCATGTTAGCAATTGCCACATTTTATGATTATAAAATTTGGCAAATGGATGTCAAAACTGCATTCCTTAATGGATATCTTAAAGAAGAGTTGTATATGATGCGACCAGAAGGTTTTGTCGATCCAAAAGGTGCTAACAAAGTGTGCAAGCTCCAGCGATCCATTTATGGACTGGTGCAAGCCTCTCAGAGTTGGAATATTGTGACACCCAAGTTTTTATTTGGATTTTTCAAAAGATTTTATTTGACTTGAGGGGAGTGATTTAAATTTTTCTTCAAAAGAACTCTCCCTCTCAAATATTTTTTATGGCAAAAAGTTTTATTTGGATTCACCCAAGATCTGTCTTTGGTCTTGGAGATTCTTGCCTTTATTTGGACTCAAGACAAAATGCTTTTCACTTGTGGAAAATACCTTTTGAAGATCTCTTTGAAATTTGCACTATGGCTTTTGGAATAATCCTTTGCCACTTTCAACAATTCCTCCTTGCCATGGCCTTAGTGCAAATACTCTCTCCTAACCTTTCCCTCACCTTTGGATCATGATTTGTACCAAATCCAGCAAGTTGAACCTCCCCATGTGATTATTTCCATTTAAATCTTATTCAAACAAATGTCTGTCTTCTTTTCTAGCCATTGGTGATTTACAAAGGAGCTACACTTTCTACTTTGTTTCTTGCCCCCAAACCTTTTTCCCCTCCTAGTCCTTTGAACCCTCAACCAAGATCCATGAAGATCCACTGGTCTTCAGTTCAAAATTTTCAAACTACACTTGCTGCAAGTTTGGACCAGATTTGTCAAATTTGGTGAAATTCATTCAAAACTTTCTCCAAAAATTCCAAGTAAAATCAGGCAGCCTCTGGGTGCATTGAGTGGTCACCTCACCAAGTCCCAGCCTCAGAAAAAATTTTCTCATAGCCAAATCATTCTGTCGAGCACCTGCAGTGCATGGTCATTGTCAAGTTCAGAAAGTTCAGAGAACAGTTCAGTGGCTTACTGTCGTTTTCTTCAGAGATGGTTGTCGTTCTCGACAGTGCCCCGACGTCGCCTTGCTCCCCGTCCCCTACCCCTTGTTCCTGCACCGCACGAACGCCTGGCACCTTGCGGACGTCGGCGACGAGCAGCAGAAGGTGCGCCGCCCCGTGACCGACGCCAGCGGCGGCTTTGCGGCCGCCAGCGGGAGGCACGGCGCCGACGGGCGCCACCCAGCGCCGCCCAAACCACCGGAGCTCACCGCATGGCCTTCCACTCCCCTGAACGCGCTGCCACCCTCGTCGTGAACCGCAGGGCGCGGAGCGCGCTCTCTGCCGCCGCCGAGCCCGTGCGGTCATCTCACCGTGGACCGACGCCATTACGCCAAGACCAACTCCGTTTAGGTTTGGAATGACACCAGTAACCTCCACTGATGCTGCCTGGCCACTCAAACCTCCTGCCAATCCACTGCATCACCGTAATCGCTCGCCGGAGATTCTCCGTTCACGGCCACCCCGTCGATCCGCCTATAAATAGAGGCCCTGAGCTTCAACTCGAGCACACACCATCCCTGCACTCCCCCTAGAGCACGCCTAGCCACTGGAAGAGCCCCGAGGAGGTCTCCTTCCTCGACTCCGGCCGCCGCGACCCGCCACGGGATCCAGCTCGATTCGCCCCCGTGTGTGCACCTCCGCCTCCCTTCTCTTGCCAGTAGCTTCACCGTGCATCCCTCCTTCCGACCCGCGCTTCAATTCGAAGTTTGCAGCCCTCCACCGGAGTTCTCCATCCTCACCCGAGCCGCCGCCCGCCGGAGAAAGTGTCGCCGTCGACGTGGTGCTCCCCGTTGGTCGAGTCCACCACCCACCAACGCGGAAGAAGACGCTGAAGCTCTTGGTACCCTCCGATCCTCCTAACTCGCCGTGGTTCGACGCCGGCGTCCACCACAGTCTTCGGGCACCGGCGAGCTTTTCAAACCCGACATGTGGACCCCGCGTGTCAGCCTCTGTTTTATTCCCCCTCGAACCGTTTTCTGTTGGCGCCTTCGGGCAAATACGCTTTCCCTCTTGAGCTTGCGCATTTCCAATCGAACCGTTTTCTGTTTTCTCAGTTAAAACCCTGGAACTTTTCTGTTTCATTACAGATAAGTCCCTGGACAGAAACCTTAATAACTTTTTAATGAAAAGGGATTTTTGAGTGATTCTTTTTCTGACAGTCTTAAAAGTTTGTCTAGTTTTTTATGGGATTTATTTGAAAAATATTTGGAGAAGTTTCTGTACACCCATTGGTTTTCACGTTAGTGCCCGTTTTCGTGATTGCCATAGGTTCCGGAAGAGGTGACGGAGCCGCGAACTTCGCCGAGCTAGACTCCGACTTCTCCGAACCAGGCAAGCATGTTTGAACATTTGATGTGATAAGTGTTTTGCATGTTTGCTTGAAAGTTTGTGCGTGGCATATGAGTGTCGGTAAATACCTCGTTGCTTGTAAGGCAACTACCCGCATGTTCCAAAGTTGTGATGATCTCTGATGAGAGATGGCCTAATCATGTGGTGACATGAAGGGCAGCAAGGTGGTACTGTTGTAGCATACCAGCCTTGCGTCATCCGACTTTCTCCGACGTTAACATGGACGGAGTCATGTTATCGTTCTTTTTCCCGCTCGTTCCATAGTTGCGATGATCTCTGATGAGAGATGGCCTAATCATGTGGTGACATGAAGGGCAGCAAGGTGGTACTGTTGTAGCATACCAGCCCTGCGTCATCCGACTTTCTCCGACGTTAACATGGACGGAGTCACGTTATCGTTCTTTTCCCCGCATGTTCCATAGTTGCGATGATCTCTGATGAGAGATGGCCTAATCATGTGGTGACATGAAGGGCAGCAAGGTGGTACTGTTGTAGCATACCAGCCTTGCGTCATCCGACTATTCCTGATGCTAACGTGGACGGAGTCACGTTATCGTTCTTCCCCCCTTCCGTGCTACCACATGTTTCATTTGCCAGGATGTGGTTTAGTAAGTTGGTAACCTCTTTCCGTGTACACACCAAACAGAGAGGCCGGGATGATGGTACCTTGGCCCAGGATTAATGCCAGTCATCCGGTCAGGGGGCATGGGTGTTTCCGGTTGGGACCGAGAGGGGGGGCACCCCCTTAGAGCGCGCGTATAGAAATTTGATCCCATGCTACGCGAGGTTGTAGCCTCCCCGTCTCAAGGTTTTTCTTGAACGTTGCTGAGGGTGATCCCTGGCTTCGAATGGTTGAATTGGGTGTGTACTGGTTAGACGTGTTTCTTCCAAAACACCGTAGACGAAACTAGTCCCCGTGACTACTGAAATCCGTTGGCTGTGGTTAAGTACAAACTCTGCAGAGTCAATTCCTTCCAAGTCATCGTATCCATGATCTAGTAGTGTAATCATTATATCCATATCTATCCGCGTGGAAAACTTGTCCCCGGTGAACAAGCTCAAGTGGTAAATCCAGATTTATTGTTATTCCTGTGGATGGACTAACTTTATATTTGTGTCATGCTTGTGATAATTTATGTTCCCAAACTATTGTATTATTGAGCTGCAATATAAGCCCTTTATGTGATGTCGCTCAGACGTCCGACTGTGGCACGTACCGCCTTTATTTCTGTTATAAGCCCTTTATGTGGTGTCGCCCGGACGCCCGACTGTGGCATTACTATTCTGCATTTTCCGCTCGAGGAGTCTTTCAGACACTCGTTTGGCACCAGTATTACTATTCTGCATTTTCCGCTCGAGGAGTCTTTCAGACACTCGTTTGGCACCAGTATTACTATTCTGCATTTTCCTCTCGAGGAGTCATTCAGACACTCGTTTGGCACCAGTATTACTATTCTGCATTTTCCTCTCGAGGAGAAATTCAGACCCTCGTTTGGCACCAGTATTATTATCCTTGCAGTTTACGCTCGAGGAGTCATTCAGACCCTCGCTTGGCACCCAGTATTTATTATCTCTATGTCTGAAGCACTGGTTAATTGTTCATATGCTTCGTGTTTACATTTGTTATATCTTATGTCCGAACTGTCTTGCGAGTACGTTCATAGTACTCACCTGGCTTGTTGATTTGGCCAGATGTTGACGAAGGCGATCTCTTGGATGAAGAGTTTGATAGCGCGTCTGACGCCTAGAGGAGTCCCAGTCAGTCCTGCGCGATCCCGGATATTGGTCACTTGTATTATATACGCTTCCGCCACCCGCAATAAGTCTCCTCGAGCCTCACTCCGACGCTCGAAGAGCTGTAGTCTTCAGGAGTCATATCACTCGCTTCGCAGTGATTTTTCCACCACCGTTATTATCGTGAGTTAGTAGTTTGCCACCCTATCCGCCGTCTTGTTTTATCGGCATGCATGTAATAATTGTTGAGCAGTCTCCGCTCAACCTTGTATTATATTCAGTACTCCTGGTATTTTTCTCCTGTGACCAAGATATTGTCTACCAGTGAGAAGGAATTCTTCCTTACTGGTCCGTAAAAGGGATTGGTTTCTCAATAGTGATTTTATTGAAAAACCGGTCGTGACAAGCTTGGTATCAGAGCCAGGCTGACTGTAGGAAGCCACTAGGTGCGATCGCTAATCGGTTATTAGCGTCTTTTGTGCTTTTTCAGCATTTTGCAATTGTAGCTATTTTCTGTTGGTCATCATAAATTTATGACATGACTAATCAGAATTTTTGCCTACTTTTGTAGATGGCTGGCAGCAGCTGTGAGAATCGAGTGTTCACGAACGTGCCCGAGGGGTTTGTCAAGCTCCTCGTCTCCATCACCAAGCTCGCGATCGGGCCAGCAGCTCGCCCGGAGTTCACACTGTATCAGCACAAGCTTAGTGACGACGTGTCTATGCACCAAGCTGTGGTGCAATTCAAGGGAGGACGTTCTGCAGCTCGCCACTTCCGTTTTGTGGGAAGGGCCATGCCTACAGAGAGGCATGCCATGCAGATGGCTGCCCGTGAGGCGATAGCTCGCCTTCGGGACATCCTTCCTACGATGAAGATTCGTCGCACCGCTACCTCCCATGCCATGTGCCATACACCAGCCACTATGCGTTCGCCTGCCATCGGGGAGAACGAGATGAAGCCATCGAGATGGTTGTGGAGTATCTCAAGGCTCTGGAGGAGTCTTTCGACAACCTCGTGGACGATCTTGTGGCTGCCCGCATGGACTTAGTCCGGGGCGGTCCTGCGACCAGGAAGGAGCTTCTCAACACGGCGCCGCCTCTGACATTCGTCTCGTCTTCAGCCTCGTATGCACCAGCCGTTTTGGCCACTGCTCGCCGTCTGCCTACCACTGAGGAGTTCGACCGAGTCATCGCTCCTACTCCAGTCAGAGCCGCACCGCCTGCCGCACCCGCTCTACCACCAGTCGCCCCCGCACCATCACCGCAGCGCAGCGTTACGCGCCAGGAGCCAGCTAGAGAGGAGGTGGAGGTTGATTCTCCTGGACCGCTGAGCCTTGCCATCGGCAAGTGGAAGGAGATCTTCACCATCTCCGACTGAGAGCACCGAGTAGCCGCGTGTTATGCCTGCTTGTATGATGTGTTGCTTTATCTGTACGCTAGTTTGTATTGGTGTGTTTGCTGCCTTCCGGAGTAGTACGCTAGTCTAAATAACATGTCAGGAATGTGTACGCACATCCTGAGTGCTGTATCGTGTGTTTGCTTTTCGCGTGTAAGTTTTATGTTAAGCAGTTCTTCTCCGTGCAAAATCATTTATGTTTTCTTGAAAAACCTTGAAGTCTTTTAAATTGTTGCCTTTGCAAGATTTCCTTGTGCTACACGGTTTTTCTCATGGGTTTTGCAAAATAATACCCCAGACTGGAAAAATGTCTCGCCCGTGGACTCGCTCTATGCCCAATCAGCCAGAAGAGGTTTACGGGACACAGACTAGCAACAATTTCACTCAGGGTCAGTCCAGCCAACAAGACAGCGAAGCAGCCCTATCTCAAGTATGCCGTCTCTTCGAGCAAAGTCAGCAACAGCACCAAGAGATGATGAATCATGTCATCAATATGGGAAACCACCGTGAACCCTATCAACCACATTCCAAGTTATCTGAGTTACAGAAGACTCGCCCCTCAACTTTTGCTCACACCGATAGGCCGCTGGAAGCCGATGATTGGCTTCGTGACATTGAAAGGAAACTGATTATTGCTCAGTGCTCAGATCATGAGAAGGTGCTTTATGCACCACACTACCTTACTGGAGCAGCCGCAGCATGGTGGGAAAACTTCCTACACATGCATCCCAGTGAACACAACATCACCTGGGAAGAGTTCAAGGAAGGATTCCGTGGGGCACACATCCCCAGGAGCATCCTAAAGATCAAGAAGAGAGAGTTTGATGACCTGAAGCAGAGAGGCATGTCCGTGACAGAATACAATGGTCAGTTTACCCAGCTGTCTCGTTATGCCTACGACGAGCACATGACAGAAAGCAAGAAGATGGAAAAATTCCTGGACGGCCTGGCACCAGCGCTAAGATGCCAACTGATTGTACACACCTTTCCGGATTTTAAAACTCTGGTGGACAAGGCCATCGCCTTGGAAAATGAGCGCCGTAGTCTGGAAGATATCCGTAAGCTGAAGAGGGACAAGACGACTCTTGCTCGCAACAACCGAGGCAAGACTGAGGTCCCAAGGACAGACACAAGGAGATCCATGACTACTGGTCCAAAGCTCGTCGGACAATTTCATGCCAGGGATAAGGAGTACACATACCGTCCAGGGGTCACCTGCTATGCTTGTGGTCAAGAAGGGCATTATGCTAAACAGTGCCCAAATCCAAAGAACTCGGCACCCAAGCCAAACAATAGTGGGTACAATCCAGCCCCCAAGCGCAACAATTTCAACCCCAACAACAACCACAGGAAGGGTCACCTGAACCATGTGACCAGGGAAGAAGCGCAGAATGCCCCAGACATCGTGCTCGGTACGTTCCCTGTCAACACAGTACCTGCCACGGTTTTGTTTGATTCTGGAGCTTCCCATTCGTTCGTTTCGAAGAGTTTTGTTTTGCAACATGGTTTTCCGATACTTCCCTTGGAAAAATCTATGATCATCAAGTCCCCCGGAAATAAGCAAATCGCTCAGGGTTACTGCCGAGGAGTGGTCATTGAGTTCGAAGGACTACAATTCCACGCGAATCTCATCGTGTTGGAGAGTAAAGGACTGGATGTCATTTTAGGAATGGACTGGTTGACCACCAACAAAGGATTCATTGACTGTTTCAATCGGACAGTGATTCTCACCCACCATCACAGCAAGACTATAAGGGTTTCCACTCAAGAAAGGCCACGATCACAGCAGCCAAAACTGAACAAAATGGACATTTCAGAACTGAGAAAAGTTCCAGTGGTATGCGAGTTTCCTGATGTGTTCCCTGAAGAACTACCAGGCATGCCACCAGACCGAGAGATAGAATTCAGCATCGAACTAGCATCTGACACCGCTCCCATCTATAAGAAGCCTTATAGAATGGCACCCTCAGAATTGGTGGAGTTGAAGAAGCAGATAAAGGAATTATTAGACAAAGGATTTATTCGAGCCAGCTCCTCACCATGGGGTTCGCCAGTGTTGTTCGCCAAGAAGAAGGATGGGACACTGAGACTGTGTATAGACTATCGAGCCCTCAACATGGTCACCATCAAAAACAAATATCCGATGCCACGGATAAATGATTTGTTTGACCAGCTCGCACAAGCCAAGGTATTTTCAAAGATTGATTTGAGATCGGGATACCACCAACTGAAGGTACGGACAGAAGATATCCCCAAGACAGCATTCACTTCCAGATATGGGTTATACGAGTTTACAGTGATGCCTTTTGGACTAACGAACGCCCCCGCATACTTCGTCCACCTCATGAACAAAGTGTTCATGAAATTCATGGACAAATTTGTGGTGGTATTCATTGACGACATTCTGGTTTACTCAAGGACACCAGAAGAGCATGCTGAGCACCTCAGAATTGTTTTGGGAGAATTGAGGAAACATCAGTTGTACGCCAAATTTAGCAAGTGCGAATTTTGGCTAAGACTAGTTGGTTTCTTAGGCCATATACTGAACCAAGAAGGCGTGGTCGTAGACCCAGAAAAAGTCAAGGCCATACTTGACTGGAAGCCAGCCGCCAACGTTACTGATGTGCGGAGTTTCCTAGGAATGGCCGGGTATTACAGGAGATTTATTGAAGGATTCTCCACTGTGGCAAAACCAATAACACAGTTGCTCAAGAAAGACAAGAAATTTGTATGGACGGAAGCATGCGAGAAAAGCTTCCAAGAACTCAAGAAGAAGCTGACAACCACACCGGTCTTAACTGTGCCAGACATACACAAGTGCTTTGAAGTGTATTGTGACGCGTCCCGAAAAGGTCTCGGATGTGTACTAATGCAGGATGGCAAAGTAGTCGCATATGCCTCACGGCAGCTGCGAAAACATGAGGAAAATTACCAAACACATGACTTGGAACTAGCAGCAGTTATTCATGCACTCAAGGAGTGGAGGCACTTTCTGTTGGGGAATCGCTGTGAAATATATACGGACCATAAGAGCCTCAAATATATTTTCACACAGCCAGAGCTAAATTTACGCCAACGACGCTGGTTGGAACTGGTCAAGGACTATGATGTCGGTATTCACTACCATCCAGGGAAAGCAAATGTAGTGGCCGATGCCCTTAGTCGAAACCCCAGCCCGGACAATGACGGTCCGCAAAACTTGAGGCCTGAGTTTCAGCAAGAGTTCGCTAGGCTCAACATGATGTTAGTCTCGGAGGGCACCGTATCAAAGCTGGAGATACAACCCACCCTGGTGGAACAAATTAAGAAGGCCCAACAGGGACATCCCAGCATCGAAGGCATAAAGAAGAAAATGAACCTTGGTAAGGCTTCAGAGTTTGTCACAGACAGTGAAGGAACACTATGGTACGGAGACAGACTTTGCGTACCGAACATTGAGGAACTCAAGCAACAAATCTTAACA
Source organism: Triticum aestivum (assembly GCF_018294505.1). NCBI lineage: Eukaryota > Viridiplantae > Streptophyta > Magnoliopsida > Poales > Poaceae > Triticum > Triticum aestivum. Next base: position 607,921,656 of record NC_057799.1, read on the forward strand.
GAAAGCCACACCGCTCCATACTCGATCCATCCTGGAGGGACCAAAATGTACAAGGACATTCAGGAAAGATTTTGGTGCACGGTATGAAAAGAGATATAGCCACCTTCATTGCTTGTTGCGATTCATGTCAGCGCATCAAGGCCGAGCATCAAAAGCCAGCAGGGCTACTTCAGCCAAACAGGATACCAGAGTGGAAATGGGATGAAATAGGAATGGATTTCATCGTCGGACTACCCCGATCACAACGCGGAAATGACGCCATATGGGTCATCACAGACCGACTAACCAAGGTTGCTCATTTCATTCCCGTGAAGACTACCTACTCCACACAAAGACTGGCAAAACTTTATCTCTCCCGGATAGTTTGCTTGCATGGAGTCCCAAAGACTATAATATCAGACCGAGGCACCCAATTCGTCTCCAAATTTTGGGATCACCTACAACAAGCTCTGGGCACGCAACTGACTTTCAGTACAGCATACCACCCTCAGACTGATGGACAAACGGAACGTGTAAACCAAATCCTAGAAGATATGCTAAGAGCCTGTGTGCTCACCTATGGATCCAGCTGGGAAGAGTTTGCCGTATGCCGAATTTGCTTACAACAACAGTTACCAAGCCAGCTTGCAAATGGCACCCTTTGAAGCATTGTACGGACGAAGGTGTCGTACCCCACTGAATTGGTCAGAAACAGGTGACAGCCGTATCTTCGGCCCAGACATGCTTAAAGAGGCCGAGGAGAAAGTTAAACAAATCAGGGACAGACTCAAGATAGCACAGAGCCAACAAAAGAGCTACTATGATCAGAAGCATCGTGAGGTCAGCTTTGAACCCGGTGATTCCGTATACCTCCGAGTATCTCCTATGAGGGGTCTACAACGGTTCAAAATTAAGGGGAAGCTAGCCCCAAGATTTATTGGACCATTTTGTGTAAAGGCACGAAGCGGCACGGTAGCCTACCAACTAGACCTACCCAAGGAGCTGTCAGACGTCCATGACGTATTCCACGTCTCACAATTGAGAAAATGTGTGAGTAACCCAGAGAAGCATGTACCTCATGAGAACATTGATATGCAACCAGATCTCACCTACAGAGAAAGACCAGTAAAGATTTTAGAAGAGTCTGAACGGAGGACCCGTCAGAAAACGACAAGATTTTTCAGGGTTCAGTGGAGCAACCACACTGAGGATGAAGCTACATGGGAAAGGGAAGATTTTCTCCAGCAGAGTATCCATATCTATTTGAGGATCAGCAGAAATCTCGAGGACGAGATTTTTCCTAAGGGGGTAGGTGTTATGACACCCAAGTTTTTATTTGGATTTTTCAAAAGATTTTATTTGACTTGAGGGGAGTGATTTAAATTTTTCTTCAAAAGAACTCTCCCTCTCAAATATTTTTTATGGCAAAAAGTTTTATTTGGATTCACCCAAGATCTGTCTTTGGTCTTGGAGATTCTTGCCTTTATTTGGACTCAAGACAAAATGCTTTTCACTTGTGGAAAATACCTTTTGAAGATCTCTTTGAAATTTGCACTATGGCTTTTGGAATAATCCTTTGCCACTTTCAACAATTCCTCCTTGCCATGGCCTTAGTGCAAATACTCTCTCCTAACCTTTCCCTCACCTTTGGATCATGATATGCACCAAATCCAGCAAGTTGAACCTCCCCATGTGATTATTTCCATTTAAATCTTATTCAAACAAATTTCTGTCTTCTTTTCTAGCCATTGGTGATTTACAAAGGAGCTACACTTTCTACTTTGTTTCTTGCCCCCAAACCTTTTTCCCCTCCTAGTCCTTTGAACCCTCAACCAAGATCCATGAAGATCCACTGGTCTTCAGTTCAAAATTTTCAAACTACACTTGCTGCAAGTTTGGACCAGATTTGTCAAATTTGGTGAAATTCATTCAAAACTTTCTCCAAAAATTCCAAGTAAAATCAGGCAGCCTCTGGGTGCATTGAGTGGTCACCTCACCAAGTCCAAGCCTCAGAAAAAAATTTCTCATAGCCAAATCATTCTGTCGAGCACCTGTAGTGCATGGTCATTGTCAAGTTCAGAAAGTTCAGAGAACATTTCAGTGGCTTACTGTCGTTTTCTTCAGAGATGGTTGTCGATCTCGACAGTGCCCCGACGTCGCCTTGCTCCCCGTCCCCTACCCCTTGTTCCTGCACCGCACGAACGCCTGGCACCTTGCGGACGTCGGCGACGAGCAGCAGAAGGTGTGCCGCCCCGTGACCGACGCCAGCGGCGGCTTTGCGGCCGCCAGTGGGAGGCACGGCGCCGACGGCGCCACCCAGCGCCGCCCAAACCACCGGAGCTCGCCGCGTGGCCTTCCACTCCCCTGAACGCGCTGCCACCCTCGTCGTGAACCGCAGGGCGCGGAGCGCGCTCTCTGCCGCCGCCGAGCCCGTGCGGTCATCTCACCGTGGACCGACGCCATTACGCCAAGACCAACTCCGTTTAGGTTTGGAATGACACCAGTAACCTCCACTGATGCTGCCTGGCCACTCAAACCTCCTGCCAATCCACTGCATCGCCGTAATCGCTCGCCGGAGATTCTCCGTTCACGGCCACCCCGTCGATCCGCCTATAAATAGAAGCCCTGAGCTTCAACTCGAGCACACACCATCCCTGCACTCCCCCTAGAGCACGCCTAGCCACTGGAAGAGCCCCGAGGAGGTCTCCTTCCTCGACTCCGGCCGCAGCGACCCGCCACGGGATCCAGCTCGATTCGCCCCCGTGTGTGCACCTCCGCCTCCCTTCTCTTGCCAGTAGCTTCACCGTGCATCCCTCCTTCTGACCCGCGCTTCAATTCGAAGTTTGCAGCCCTCCACCGGAGTTCTCCATCCTCACCCGAGCCGCCGCCCGCCGGAGAAAGTGTCGCCGTCGACGTGGTGCTCCCCGTTGGTCGAGTCCACCACCCACCGACGCGGAAGAAGACGCTGAAGCTCTTGGTACCCACCGATCCTCCTAACTCGCCGTCGTTCGACGCCGGCGTCCACCACAGTCTTCGGGCGCCGGCGAGCTTTTCAAACCCGACATGTGGACCCCGCGTGTCAGCCTCTGTTTTATTCCCCCTCGAACCGTTTTCTGTTGGCGCCTTCGGGAAAATACGCTTTCCCTCTTGAGCTTGCGCATTTCCAATCGAACCGTTTTCTGTTTTCTCAGTTAAAACCCTAGAACTTTTCTGTTTCATTACAGATAAGTCCCTGGACAGAAACCTTAATAACTTTTTAATGAAAAGGGATTTTTGAGTGATTCTTTTTCTGACAGTCTTAAAAGTTTGTCTAGTTTTTTATGGGATTTATTTGAAAAATATTTGGAGAAGTTTCTATGCACCCATTGGTTTTCACGTTAGTGCCCGTTTTCGTGATTGCCATAGGTTCCGGAAGAGGTGACGGAGCCGCGAACTTCGCCGAGCTAGACTCCGACTTCTCCGAACCAGGCAAGCATGTTTGAACATTTGATGTGATAAGTGTTTTGCATGTTTGCTTGAAAGTTTGTGCGTGGCATATGAGTGTCGGTAAATACCTCGTTGCTTGTAAGGCAACTACCCGCATGTTCCAAAGTTGTGATGATCTCTGATGAGAGATGGCCTAATCATGTGGTGACATGAAGGGCAGCAAGGTGGTACTGTTGTAGCATACCAGCCTTGCGTCATCCGACTTTCTCCGACGTTAACATGGACGGAGTCATGTTCTCGTTCTTTTGCCGCTCGTTCCATAGTTGCGATGATCTCTGATGAGAGATGGCCTAATCATGTGGTGACATGAAGGGCAGCAAGGTGGTACTGTTGTAGCATACCAGCCCTGCGTCATCCGACTTTCTCCGACATTAACGTGGACGGAGTCACGTTATCGTTCTTTTCCCCGCATGTTCCATAGTTGCGATGATCTCTGATGAGAGATGGCCTAATCATGTGGTGACATGAAGGGCAGCAAGGTGGTACTGTTGTAGCATACCAGCCTTGCGTCATCCGACTATTCCTGACGCTAACGTGGACGGAGTCACGTTATCGTTCTTCCCCCCTTCCGTGCTACCACATGTTTCATTTGCCAGGATGCGGTTTAGTAAGTTGGTAACCTCTTTCCGTGTACACACCAAACAGAGAGGCCGGGATGATGGTACCTTGGCCCAGGATTAAAGCCAGTCATCCAGTCAGGGGGCATGGGTGTTTCCGGTTGGGACCGAGAGGGGGGGCACCCCCTTAGAGCGCGCGTATAGAAATTTGATCCCATGCTACGCGAGGTTGTAGCCTCCCCGTCTCAAGGTTTTTCTTGAACGTTGCTGAGGGTGATCCCTGGCTTCGAATGGTTGAATTGGGTGTGTACTGGTTAGACGTGTTTCTTCCAAAACACCGTAGACGGAACTAGTCCCCGTGACTACTGAAATCCGTTGGCTGTGGTTAAGTACAAACTCTGCAGAGTCAATTCCTTCCAAGTCATCGTATCCATGATCTAGTAGTGTAATCATTATATCCATATCTATCCGCGTGGAAAACTTGTCCCCGGTGAACAAGCTCAAGTGGTAAATCCAGATTTATTGTTATTCATGTGGATGGACTAACTTTATATTTGTCTCATGCTTGTGATAATTTATGTTCCCAAACTATTGTATTATTGAGCTGCAATATAAGCCCTTTATGTGATGTCGCTCAGACGTCCGACTGTGGCACGTACCGCCTTTATTTCTGTTATAAGCCCTTTATGTGGTGTCTCCCCGACGCCCGACTGTGGCATTACAATTCTGCATTTTCCGCTCGAGGAGTCTTTCAGACACTCGTTTGGCACCAGTATTACTATTCTGCATTTTCCGCTCGAGGAGTCTTTCAGACACTCGTTTGGCACCAGTATTACTATTCTGCATTTTCCTCTCGAGGAGTCATTCAGACACTCGTTTGGCACCAGTATTACTATTCTGCATTTTCCTCTCGAGGAGTCATTCAGACCCTCATTTGGCACCAGTATTATTATCCTTGCAGTTTCCGCTCGAGGAGTCATTCAGACCCTCGCTTGGCACCCAGTATTTATTATCTCTATGTCTGAACGCACTGGTTAATTGTTCATATGCTTCATGTTTACATTTGTTATATCTTATGTCCGAACTGTCTTGCGAGTACTTTCATAGTACTCACCTGGCTTGTTGATTTGGCCAGATGTTGACGAAGGCGATCTCTTGGATGAAGAGTTTGATAGCGCGTCCGACGCCTAGAGGAGTCCCAGTCAGTCCTGCGCGATCCCGGATATTGGTCACTTGTATTATATACGCTTCCGCCACCCGCAATAAGTCTCCTCGAGCCTCACTCCGACGCTCGAAGAGCTGTAGTCTTCAGGAGTCATATCACTCGTTTCGCAGTGATTTTTCCACCACCGTTATTATCGTGAGTTAGTAGTTTGCCACCCTATCCGCCGTCTTGTTTTATCGGCGTGCATGTAATAATTGTTGAGCAGTCTCCGCTCAACCTTGTATTATATTCAGTACTCCTGGTATTTTTCTCCTGTGACCAAGATATTGTCTACCAGTGAGAAGGAATTCTTCCTTACTGGTCCGTAAAAGGGATTGGTTTCTCAATAGTGATTTTATTGAAAAACCGGTCGTGACTAATATATGCTTTGATAGTGTGATCAAAGCATATGGTTTTATACAGACTTTTGGAGAAGCCTATATTTACAAGAAAGTGAGTGGGAGCTCTGTAGCATTTCTGATATTATATGTGGATGACATATTGTTGATCGGAAATGATACTGAATTTTTGAATGGCATAAAAGGATACTTGAATAAGAAGTTTTCAATGAAAGACCTCGGTGAAGCTACTTATATATTGGGCATCAAGATCTATAGAGATAGATCAAGGCGCTTAATTGGACTTTCACAAAGCACATACCTTGATAAAGATTTTTGAAGTAGTTCAAAATGGAACAGTCAAAGAAGGAGTTATTGCCTGTGTTGCAAGGTGTGAAGTTGAGTAAAGACTCAAAACCCGACCACGGCAGAAAATAGAAAGAGAATGAAAATTCATTCCCTATGCCTCATTTATAGGTTCTATAAAGTATGATATGCTGTGTACCAGACCTATTGTGTACCTCACCATGAGTTTGGCAAGAGGGTACAATAGTGATCCAGGAGTGGATCACTGAACAGGCATCAAAATTATCCTTAGTGGAATAAGGAAATGTTTCTCGGTTATGGAGGTGACAAAGAGTTCATCGTAAAGAGTTACGTCAATGCAAGCTTTGACACCGATCTAGATGACTCTAAGTCTCGATCTAGATACATATTGAAAGTGGGAGCGATTAGCTAGAGTAGCTCCATGCAGAGCATTGTGGACATAGAAAATTTGCAAAATACATACGGCTCTGAATGTGGCAGACCCGTTGACTAAACTTCCCTCACAAGCAAAACATGATCACTCTTTGGGTGTTAATCACATAGCAATGTGAACTAGATTATTGACTCTAGTAAACCCTTTGGGTGTTAGTCACATGGAGATGTGAACTAATCACATAAAGATGTGAACTATTGGTGTGAAATCACATGACGATGTGAACTAGATTATTGACTCTAGTACAAGTGGGAGACTGAAGGAAATATGCCCTAGAGGCAATAATAAAGTTGTTATTTATATTTCCTTATATCATGATAAATGTTTATTATTCATGCTAGAATTGTATTAACCGGAAACTTGGTACATGTGTGAATACATAGTGATAATCCCCAAGTGCAGGGAATCATCGTAGCAGTTCCCAAAGGTGGAAGTGATAAGTATGGAGTGTCGAACCCACAAGGAGCTAAAGGTAAGATCAATATTCTCTCAAGTCCTATCTGCCACTGATACGACTCTACGTACACCGAACGTGTGCTTCCAACTAGAAACGAGAAATAAAACTACGTTGTGGGTATGAAGAAGATAACTTGGCATGGTAACGGAGAGCTAAAATATAAAAGTAGGTGCTGTTATCATAAAGTTAGAATATATTACTAAATATTATAAATAGCGAGTATGGAATAATGATGGGTCAGTGTGCGAAATTATCCTAGGCAATCATTAACAAGACCGATAGTCGTCATTGCAATTTCATATGAGGGGGACGCATAAGCTAACATACTTTCTCTTCTTGGATCATATGCACTTATGATTGGAACTCTAGCAAGCATCCGCAACTACTAAAGATCATTAAGGTAAAACCCAACCATAGCATTAACGTATCAAGTCCCCTTTATCCCATACGCAACAACCCCCTTACTCGGGTTTATGCTTCTGTCACTCAAGCAACCCACTATAAGCGAATCATGAACGTATTGCAACACCCTATATATAGCGGGAATCCCTCACGCTTGCGCGACACGGAGGGCACAATAGGACAGCACCAAAATAAACCATACAACTCATACCAATCTAGATCATCAATCAACCCAAAGACAAAGGATATCTACTCAAAACATCATAGGATGGCAACACATCATTGGATCATAATATGTGGCATAAAGAACCATGTTCAAGTAGGGATTACAGCGGGGTGCGGGAGAGTGGACCGCGTAAAAGAGATGAGAATGATGATGATGATGTTGACGAAGACGATCACCGCGGCGATGATTCCCCTCCCGATGGCACTCCGGCGCCACCGAGAGATAGGAGGAGAGGTTCTCCCCCTTGTGCTTCCTCCTCCATGGCCTCCCCTGGATGGGGAGAGGTTCTCCCTCTAGATCTTGGCATTCATGGCGATGATGGCCCCTCTGGGATCCTCCTCCATGGCCTCCGGTGATGATGGCCCCCTCCGACAGGGTGCCAGAGAGGGCCTAGATTGATTTCTCGTGGCTACAGAGGCTTGCGGCGGCGGAACTTCCTATCTAGGTTATTTTCTGGAGGTTTGGGCATTTATAGGAGAGGTTGGTGTCGAGAACAAGTCAGGGGGGCCCACGGGAAGTACACGAGGCACAGGGGCGCGCCCTCCACCCCCGTGGGGCCCACGGGACTCCCCTCCAGTAACTCTTTGTTCCAATATTTTTTATATTTTCAAGAAAAATTCTCCGTTGATTTTCAGCGCGTTCCGAGAACTTTTATTTCTGCACAAAAACAACACCGTGGTAGTTCTGCTGAAAACAGCGTCAGTCCGGGTTAGTTCTAATCAAATCATACCAAAATCATATAAAACAATAGTAAATATGGCATGAATACTTCATAAATTATAGATACGTTGGAGACGTATCAGCATCCCCAAGCTTCCTGCTCGTCCTCGAGTAGGTAAATGATAAAAGAAATAATTTATGGTGTGAATGCTAGCAAGTTCTTAAGTTTTATCAATGAGAGTTTCAATCACTTTTTCTAGCATCATTATATATCATAACAGTAGCTCAACTCATGAAACTTCTCATGATCAAGTAACAAGCTATTCACATGTTAAAGTATAGATGATAAACATTCTTGAAAACTAACAAACCGTGCTCTTAGTCATCAAACAATTGCAATTCATCTTATTTTCGGGAAGGGTCTATGTAAGAGCTTTGATTCAGCAAACCCCACATACTCAACTATCATTTAATCTTTCACAATTGCTAACACTCATGTGATATTTATGGGTTCAAAGTTTTTAATCAGACACAGAGAAAGATAGAGGCTTATAGTTTCGCCTCCCAACCTTTTACCTCAAGGGTAATGTCAACAATAATAATTTATGAAAACCTACATCCAAGTGGATATATAGATATCCGGATCGCTCCAACACAAAGTGCTTGCCAAAGGAAAAAGTGTAAAAAGGAAAGGTGATGATCACCATGACTCTTGTATAAGGGTAGAAGATAAAAGTACAAGATAGGCCCTTCGCAGAGGGAAGCAGAGGTTGTCATGCGCTTTTATGGTTGGATGCACAAAAATCTTAATGCAAAAGAATGTCACTTTATATTGCCGCTTGTGATAAAGACCTTCATTAGGCAGTCCGTCGCTTTTATTTCTTCCCTATCACAAGTTCGTATAAAGCTTATTTTCTTTGCACTAATAGATCATACATATTTAAGGAGCAATTTCTTATTGCATGCACCGATGACAACTTACTTGAAGGATCTTACTCAATCCATAGGTAGGTATGGTGGAATCTCATGGCAAAACTGGGTTAAGGAATGTTTGGAAGCACAAGTAGTATCTCTACTTGGTGCAAAGAATTTGGCTAGCATGAGAGGGAAAGGCAAGCTCAACATGTTGGATGATCCAAGACAATATAACGTTTCGGATATAGGAAAACATAACCCATTAAGTTGTCTTCCTTGTCCAACATCAACTTTTTAGAATGACATATTTTAATGAGTGCTCACAATTACAAAAGATGTCCAAGATAGTATATTTATATGTGAAATCTCTCTTCCTTCAATATTCTTTCATGAATTGTTCAAGTGACCAATTCTGTGTTTGCTAACTTTCAATAAGTTTACTACCTATACTTATTATGTGTGAAGTCATTACTCCCCATGTTATAAGCATATGAAACGTATATAAATTCAGATTTATCATATTCAATTCATTCAACCATTTACTCATAGGATATACGTGAAGCGCGTGAGTAAATGACAAACTACTCCAAAAGATATAAGTGAAGAACACTGAGTAGTCAAATAATTAACTAGCCATGGGAGGATTCTTTTTCATTCAAGATTTCAGATCCAATGATTTTATTCAAACAGCAAGTAAAATTGAAAATATGCTCCAAGCAAAACACATATCATGTGACGAATAAAAATATAGCTCCAAGTAAGGTATATCGATAGTTTTGAAGACGAAAGAGGGGATGCCTTCCGGGGCATCCCCAAGCTTAGGCACTTGATTATTCCTTTAATATTACCTTGGGGTTCCTTGGGCATCCCCAAACTTAGGGTCCTTCCACTTCTTATTCTCCTCATATCCATATCTCACCCAAAGCTTGAAAACTTCAATCACACCAAACTTAACGGAACTCCGTGAGATAGGTTAGTATGATAGAGTAAAACATTCACTTTGGTACTGTCAAAGACAAGGTTCATAATTGTTCTCACACAATTCCTACCGTACCATATCATTTCTACAATTTATATTGAGAAATATAGGCCATAGAAACTAGAAAACAAGCAAACTATGCAATGAAAACAGAATCTGTCAGAAACAGAACAGTCTGTAATGATCTGAACAGCAACCATACTAATGCTACTCCAAAAATTATGAAATAAATTGTTGGACCTGAGGAATTTGTCTGTTAATCTTCTGCAAAAATAATCAACTCAAAATCTCTCTTCTGTAAAAAATGACAGCTAGTCTCGTGAGCGCAAAGTTTCTGTTTTTTACAGCAAGATTACATTAACTTTCACCCAAGTCTTCCCAAAGGTCTTACTTGGCACTTTATTGAAACAAAAGCTATAAAACATGATTACTACAGTAGCTTAATCATGTAAACACACACAAAAAGTAAGGGTAAATATTGGGTTGTGTCCCAACAAGCGCTTTTCTTTAATGCCTTTTAGCTAGGCATGATGATTTCAATGATGCTCACATAAAAGATAAGAATTGAAACATAAAAAGAGAGCATCATGCAGAATATGACTAGCACATTTAAATATAACCCACTTCCTATGCCTAGAGATTTTGTGCTCACATAATTTATAGGAACAAGAATCAACTAGCATAGGAAGGAAAAACAAGTATAACTTCAAAACTTTAAGCACATAGAGAGGAAACTTGATATTATTGCAACCCCTACAAGCATGTGTTCCTCCCTCATAATAATTTTCAGTAGCATCATGAATGAGTTCACCAATATAACCATCACCTAAAGCATTCTTTTCATGATCTACAAGCATAGAAATTTTACTACTCTCCACATAAGCAAAATTCTTCTCATTCGGAATAGTGGGAGCTAACTCAACAAAATAACTGTCAAGTGAGGCATAATCCAATTGAAAATTAAAATCATGATGACAAGTTTCATGGTTAACATTATTCTTTATAGCATACATGTCATCACAATAATCATCACAGATAGCAGCTTTGTTCTCATAATCAATTGGAACCTCTTCCGAAATAGTGGAATCATTACTAACTAAAGTTGACACTCTTCCAAATCCACTTTCATAAATATCACACTAAGATTCAACACCCTCCAAAATAGTGGGATCACTAATTCCTAAAGTTGACACTCTTCCAACCCCACTTTAGATTATAGTATTATTCATACTGCAAAAGATATAAGTGAAGTTCATGGAGCATTCTACAATTAATATAGACTAACCAATATCCAAGATCAAAATATATAAGTGAAGCACACGAAGCATTCTATAAAACCATACTCAAAACATTTAAGTGAAGCACAAAGAGCAATTCTATAAGATCATACTTAAAAGATATAAGTGAAGCACATGAAGTATTCTATAAATAAATGAAGGGCTATCTCATACTAGAATGGTTCTTAAAGGAAAAACAAAAACACAAAGGACACAAATCATGTGAACAAAACAAAAACCGAGGTATACCGATAATTGTTGAAGAAGAAAGATGGGATGCCAACCGGGGCATCCCCAAGCTTGCACTCTTGCCTCTCTTTATTCTTCTCATATTGATAGCTCCTCGATCTTCGAACACTTCATCCACACAAAATTGTAACAAAAACTTTGTGAGATCCGTTAGTATAATAAAGCAAATCACTACCTTTAGGTACTGTTGCAAACTCATTCCAATTTCATATTAGAACTATATCTACTGTAGTCCAACTTCACCATGGTTCATACCCACGATACTACCCATAGATTCATCAAAATAAGCGAACAACACATAGAAAATAGAATCTGTCAAAAACAGGACAGTCTATAGTAATCTGGAAGTTTAGTATACTTCTGTAACTCCAACAATTCTAAAGTATATGACAATTTAAACAAATTGTACATAAGTAATCTGCAAAAAATTTCAAACCCATTTGACTTTCCAGTAAAAAATGTAAATTCACGCGCTACAGCCAAAGTTTCTGTTTTTGTACTGCACAAAGTAAACAAGCAATCTAATCATCCTAAAACCAAAGCTTGGCCGATTATTTTTATAATACAATGGATATATACAAGGGGATAATTATTTTCAGAGAAACTTCCATGAAATTTTTTACATTGTTTCCATGAGCATGAACACAAGTGTTCAAGGTCAACCCTCACTTCTCCAATGCATAACCTTCCAATCACTTCTCTTATTGAAAAAAAAATTAGGCATGAGAGGCAAGTAATTTTTTTGTATTTTCATTCTTTTAATATTTTTTTGTATGTTTCACCCACAACTAAACAGAAACAAAAAGGAAAAACAAAATCTACTTAGTGAAGAAAGCAAACAAGCACACACGAGAATATCAACCCCACGCTATTGCTCCCCGGCAACGGAGCCAGAAAAGAGCTTGATAATCCTCAAGTGCAGGGAATCATCGTAGCAATTCCCAAAGGTGGAAGTGATAAGTATGGAGTGTCGAACCCACAAGGAGCTAAAGGTAAGATCAATATTCTCTCAAGTCCTATCTGCCACTGATACGATTCTACGTACACCGAACGTTTGCTTCCAACTAGAAACGAGAAATAAAACTACGTTGTGGGTATGAAGAGGATAACTTTGCATGGTATCGGTGAGCTAAAATATAAAAGTAGGTGCTGTTATCATAAAGTTAGAATATATTACTAAATATTATAAATAGCGAGTATGGAATAATGATGGGTCGGTGTGCGGAATTATCCACTACTAGGGAAAACCCTAGTAGTAGCGCTTGAAATATGCATAGCAGTAGCGCTGAGTCCAGCGCTACCACTAAGGTGCTACAGCTAACTAGTAGCAGTAGCACTGGAAAGCGAGCGCTACTGCTACTTGTAAGTAGCAGTAGCGCTTGTTCTAAAAAGCGCTGCTGCTAAATTTTCCTGTATTTTAAAAAGTACAGCTTATTTTCATTGTGTGGTTTTATATACAGTACATTCATCATATGATTTTATGACCATGATTTCTTATTATATATAACAGTGGGTGAAATGAACGTGGAGTAGATTCAAGTGGAGGCAACACGTGGTGCATGTCGAAAGTACGAATCTAATCCAAACTTGATCTAGTTCGGATTGGTAGTACTTTCGATGTGCACCACATGTTGGCTTCACTTGAATCTAATCCAGGTTCATTTCAGCCACTGTTATATATAATAAGTAATCATGCGCATATAAAAACTTAGCATCATGCATCATCGATCATAATAATAAATAACTCATCATTGGTATCATAATAACAAGTCATACTCATCATCATCGATCATACAACTTCTACTCGATGCCACATCATCATCATAGTCATCTAACCAGTCCTACGTAGTTGTTCTTAGCACATGATCCTGGGTATTATTAACTAGGACCTACTACCTTCTCTTAGGTAAAATAGCATAAAACAAGATAGGCCCTGACTCTCCATTATGGAGAATGGAGATTATCATGTCTTCAATTCTTGCCTTTCACACAATGTTGCTTCCAAGTACCTCCTTACGACTGTCCATACATTTTTTCCATTCTTTGATTTTCATGTCTCCACTTATTTTAGAAATCTGATATGGACAGGTGAGATTCGTAGGATGACCTGGCCGTATGTTCAAAACATCAAGGTGACCATTCTGATACATCAGATGAGGCACACAATCATTCGGGATTTTTTGTTGAAAAACAGAGTAATAACTTCATAGTTAGCAATGTAGTTAAGTTTTAAAAGAATTTATGCAAAAGATGCACAGATGTAGTAATACTAAAAAATCTTACCATGGCATCTCCATGGATGTTACCGTAGTTCAACACGTGCACTAGTGGCATGTATTAACCATAATGTGGAGGAGTTTTAATAGATATTGTAATTCTCAGGATCAGTACAAAATGCGACCAGATGATTTTTCTCCTGATAAGTTAACTCAGAGCCATCGGTGTAGTACGTTCTGTCTACCATGTTCCGCACATTGTTTGAAAAATGAAAATAAGCTGTCAATGGAAATAAGCTGTCAACTATTTTGAAATGAACAATATAAATTAGTTAATAACTATGTTTGAGAAACTCACATAGCAGTAGAACTGGAAGCGTATCAACAAGGACCCAAATGTCCATATTGTCTTGGTCGATGTTAGGATCACCAAGATCCATGGTGACAAGCATACCCTCATAAAAACCATACATCTTGCAAAGTGCTTCCCAATTTTTGCAACCAAAATGGGTTACGCTCTTAGAATTATACAGAGTTACTTCAAAATCCATACCATGATGAGTCCTTAGGTGAACTTTCTTTGTTTCAAAATTTTCATGGTCTTCAAAATCCATCCTCTCCAAGACATAGCGTCTTGCATGGCATGGGATAAGCTACTCGAATTGTAAAAGATGAAAATTACACGTTGAAATAGTTGAACTCATGCTTAATTACAAAAAAACACTTATTGCCGTTGCGTGCCGTTTCAACATCGAAGGTCTCCTGGAGCTTAATGATGAAGCGTCGATCTTCGTCCAGGTGAGGCCTGTCGCACAGACCTCAGTCGTTGTTGCACCAGCTGCACTCCCCCGGGAGACTTTCGTCGTCCGATGACGACATTTCCTACGTTCATAATTCAAAGATTAAACTTGTACAATTCAATATATGTACTACAAAAATTACATTAGATCATTATTATTCATCACGGGTTGACTATCGGTCTGTTGAGTCTTTTTCTTGAAAACTCTCAGCTCGCGTGGTGTATACATTCGACCGTTGGTGATGGTAGCTCCTCCTTTAGTTCCCGAGTGCATTACACCAAAATGTCTAGCACACGGGAACGAAGGAGAAGCGACCCCCACGACAATAGTCGGGATTTTTCGTCCTCTCATATGTGGTAGAGACTCTCACACACTGATTCCTCTCCGACATTTGCGACCGTCGGTGTTGGTCGTTACTCCTCCTTCCCCTATGCATAACAAAGGTCTAGCACCCGGAGAAGAAGGAGAAATGACCCTCACGACAACAGTCGGGCTTCTTCGTCCTCTCTCATATATGGTGGATACACTCCCTCACTGACTTTTCAACCTTCGGTGATGGAGCCTCGACAGACTTAAAGTCAACCCAAGATGTCGTTTAATTATTTTTCTAGAAAATCCATGCCACTCGATATTTCCTACATATTCTAGCACATGTCATGCCAGAATTCACAGAAAAATCCGGCATGACCTTTGCTAAAAAAGGACATATCGAGCGCCTGAAATTTGCCGGAACGGAAATTAATCAACACTCTGGCAAAACATAGGCCACTATAGGAGGTGTAACCTGCAAACATGGCCAACCACTTGGGCAAGCACATACCATATTTGAGCAACACAAGATATACATGCTTATATCTACATCATATGAGCATTCAATAAGCAAAACCAAATCGTAAAATAAATTATTATTCAAATTAGCATGCATGCAATAAGCAAAACTACATCATCTCTTGCATCCGTACATCGTCGAATATTATCACTAATACACCTCGAATAGTATCATATATATAGCATCGCTAATACAGCTAGAACCGTAGTGCCCAACGGGTATCGGCGCGGGCGGTGGACACCCGAAGAGAAGGAACCATCACAGGATCATAGCTCCAGTGAGATCCCTGAAGAACCTGCCAGGTATTGTCGAACCTGCCCTCCAACGCAACCATGTAGCGACGGACATGCTCGTCCTCCTCGCTGAAAGGGTAACGTACCACCTCCGTGGTGTCCGAAAGCCTCGGCACCGTCACTGGCCCACGCGACCGCCACCAAAGAAGGTTCGGGTCAACGACGGGCTGGCTCCTCACCAAGCTGCGCCCCCGGAAGGTAGCACCTCACAGTACCAGCCCGACGGAGTCCAGTCCCGGACATGGCCCCTCTGATCAAGCTGGCCTCCTCCGCCGAGTCGACGACGAGGATGCGGGATAGGCATCGTCGACGTTGATGCGGGAATAATTGTTTTAACTAAAAAAACAACAACAAATGTGACACCTAAAATACCTAAATTCAATTAACTACACCTAATTAAAAACCTACATTCTAAACATGCTTCGATCATAACTAGGGTTCATACTATGTTATTCTAAGATGAAACACCTAAAATACCTAAATTAAATTAACAACATGGGGTGGCTGGTCTCACCTCCATCGAGGTCGGAGGGGGTCGGTGATGGGGACGGCGGCGGGGATGATGCAGGGGCTCCTTGATCTCTGCAAAAACAAAATATAAACAAAAACATTATTACCGTCATCTTAGGACTTAGTGAAACTCCATAAGCTACATTGAATTATTCTATTCAAATTTACTTATAATTTCCTGTTATTTTCAAATTTTCTTATTCAAATTTACTTATAATTTCCCATTCTTTTCAAATTTACTTATTCAAATTTTCTAAAAATTTCCTAGTCTATTCAAAAGACCTACGTTTACCTATTTTTTCAATTTCATATTTTATTCTATTCAAAATTTCTAAAAATTTCCTATTCTATTCAAAAGACCTACATTTACTATTTTTTCAATTTCATATTTTATTCTATTCAAATTACTTATTTAGATTTTCTAAAAACAGAATATACTAAAAACCTACATTTACTTAAAAAATCTAAAAATTCCAAACACTTCCTATTCTATTTACAGAAAGGGGAGGTGGAGTGTAACACCCCGGATGTAACTTTCCATATTTGTAACTCCAACTCTTGCCATTTTCGGCTATGTGTTATGATATTACCTCCGTGGTTGGGTTTTGTCTCTCGTTTTGCATGTTGTTCATGTCATGCATCTCATATCATGTCATCATGTGCATCTTATTTGCATACGTGTTCGTCTTATGCATCCGAGCATTTTCCCCGTTGTCCATTTTGCAATCCGACACTCCCACGTGCACCGGCGCACCCCTCTTGTTTCTTTTCATGAGCGGGTGTTAAACGTTCTCGGAATGGACCGAGGCTTGCCAAGTGGCCTTGGTATAACACCGGTAAACCACCTGTCAAGTTTCGTTCCATTTGGAGGTCGTTTGGTGATCCAACGGTTAACCGGGTAACCGCAAAGGCTTTTTGTGTGTTGCAGCAAAACCCCCCTCCAAACAGCCCAATAACCATCTAATATCCCTCCATGCTCTCGGTCGTTCGATCACGATCGTGTGGGCGAAAACCGCACTCCATTTGGAGCCTCCTAGCTCCCTCTACCTATAAGTATGTGATCCCCTCCAAAGTCCCGGGTCCCGAAAACCCTAGCCCGCTCCCTCTCCGCCGCCAGACACGTCCGGTCCGGATGGACACATCGCCGCCGCCGCCCCGGGCCAATCGGGAGCCGCCACGTGGCCCCCGCGCCACCGCGCCGCCGCTGGCCC